>NW_028270148.1:95048796-95348796 GCF_037043375.1 Chiloscyllium plagiosum
ACAGTGAGAAGCAGCTGTTAGACACAAGGTTTCTGCCGTCTTTCACTCAGGTTTGAGCAGGACATCAGGAGCTGTCCTTCCCAATCATGTGACCATCCTTCACTGAGCATGGAATGACTGACCCAGGAGCTGTCAGCTTCAGGAAGTAAATCATTCAAAGGTTTGTCTTCTGCCAGCCACCTTACAGACCCAGTGGGAGGAGCTCTGTGGAAATATTATCCCAGCCCCACCCTTTTCTGTTTCTCTCTGAGCTTGCTGTTCCTTTATCTCCCTCAGCGTCAATTACTTCCTCCTGTAACTCTGTTACCAACTCATTTTATTCTCTCTCTTTTGAACTGTTTCCTCATAATTCATCTCTCTCTCTTGACTCTGATTTCACTTCCGCTGTTTCCTGTAAGGTCTCAGAACCTTCCCACACATCGCCCTCTTTCTTCCATCTCTCCTCTCTTTTGCTCAAGTTCTGTCTTCCAGTTTGTACATTCCCAATCACCTGTCCCCGGGGGCTCCCCTTAAAATACTTTCATTTTGTTTTCCTCTTTTATTTTGTTGTCAGGGAGCACATTCCATCCCTTCAGTGGACGTTGGGTTAAATCTACAGCTCGGAGAAGATTGTACCTAATCAGCACTTCAGACCGAAACCTGCAGCTGTCAATGTTAGCGCCTACAGGAAGGACTACAACAGGAAAACCATCAATTTGACAGAAAACCACAGGCCAACCAGAGACTTTCAAACAGGGATTTTTATTTGCACATCAGATTTTTAACATCTTTTGGTCAAAATTGCCTCCATTCTCTTTTATATGAGGTGTTTTCCTTCTCTCAAGCTCTCGTGGTGACCAAGGTACATTTTGTTTGTGAGACTCTATCGGACAGAGATGGGGCAGGCTTGGGATGAGAGGGATGTAGCTCAAACATGGGGAGATATATGGGCTTGTGAAATACAGATTAAACCATTCACCTGCAGGAGAGGGACTTGTAACTTGGAACTTAAATGGGATCTCTCTCTTGTTGTTAGAGTTAGTGCCCGGGAGGAAGTCTGTGCGCTTTGATAAATCAGAACTCTCTGTAGAGAATGTTTGGCCATCATTACAACCTGGCCTGTCTTCAGGGTTTAAATGAAATTCAATAGCTCTCCCATGATAAGGAGGGGCTCCTGACTCTGACTGCCCCGAGCAGGCCCTGGACTGGTACTGGAGGCTGCCCCTGACTTACTGCACAGGGAACCCCTGAGAGAAAGCTCTCTGCCTTGACTTGCCTGGGGCCTGCTGACAACTCTGACAAGCTTCCTGGCTTTGTGTCTGTGCTCAATGGCAAGGTCAGACAGCAGTGTATGAGCCTGGCTGAGAGAGAAAATGAGCAGAAAATGTGAGCCAAAGCAATGGGAGGAGAGATGCTTGAACATCCAGATTGGCTCTGAGTGAGTAAGTGTTCTGAGAGTAAGTGGAGAGCCTGGAGATGCAGCCTGGTCCAGTCGATGAGCTGGGTGTGTGACCCTGAATATACAGGGTCCTTGCTGCAGCGTTACAATGAGAGTTGTCCGTGTACACCAAGGGGCAGCATTGAAGTGCAGAAGAGTCCTGTAAGTGGGCTCGATATATGACATGGGGGTTTTTGAGGTTGGTAGATGTTGGATGTCAATGTCCATGGAGATGGGGAGCAGGTAACTGATGCCCATGGAGTGTGCCCTGAGATGTTGGTGTCTGGTCTCCAACATGAAGGTCTTTCAGACCAAGCAGTGAGCTGCATCCACGAGGTACTCGCTGCGGTTTCCTTGTTGCGTTTTCCCAGAAACTGAGCTTGTTTGTTGAGTTTGGGAAGATGTGAGGCTGAATATGAATGAGCAGAGTTGGGATGCTAACAAGGTGGTGTTTAACCGTCACTAATGCCCAGCAATTCCCATCTCCCTGCTGCCCAGTGAGAGTTTCCACACACCACTTATCAAAAACATGAAAGGTGGAGCAAGACCATCTTGATGTTTAGACGGGCCTCGCTGCACTCGTCACCTGACTCTGTCACATGACTTGCCATTGCCTCAGTCACAAAGACCCCGACAAAATTCCACTCGAAATTTATTCCCACAAAAATCTGATATGTACATGCATTGAAAAACATTCACTCCCTCATGGGCACACACACACACACAGACACAGACAGACACACACAGACACACAGACACACACACACGGACAGACAGACACAGACACACACACACACACGCAGAAACAAGTTCTATAGAGGAACTATGCATTCATGTTATTCATGTTATTAACAGAAATATAAATGCATATCATGGGTACAATTTAGCTGTTTATGATGTACTTGTGGTAAATTGATTGACTTCTCTCTTGTAGATCTTTGAATGAATGGAATTGCGAAATGTTTGGCGTTTCCAGAAGAATCAGGATGCAGTTTTATAAAGTTTTTTTTCTTGTTGGCGATAAGTTCAGGTGTGTCTCACGCAATGCCTGAGCTGATTGATTGTCCTGGCTGGGTCCTATTCTTGGTGCTAGAGGAAGGGTCCCTCCAGTTCTGGTGGTTTCAGCATGACCTTTCCCCATGTTCGTTCTTGCAATAATCGCCCAAATTTTCCCTGAATATGACAACCAACAAGAGGGAAAGACATCCTTGACCTTATCCTTATCAATCCACCAACTGCAGATGCATGTGTCCCTGACATTTCCTGTAAGAGTTATTGTCACACAGCCCTTGTGGAGACAAAATCCCAGCTTCACATTGTGCATACCCTTCAGCATTTTGTGTGGCACTATCACCGTGACACATGGGACAGATTTAGCAATTCAAGCCTGGGTATCCATGAGATGCTGTGGGCCATCAGTGGAATTGTGCTCCAGCACAATCTGTAACCTCATGGCTCAGCATGTTCCTCCCTCAACCATGACCGCGAAGCCAGGGCCTCAACCCTGGTTCAATGGAGAGTGCAGGAGGGCATGCCAGGAGCAGCACCAGGCAGCCTGAAAAATGAGATGTCAACCTGGTGAAGCTCCCAACCAGTAGAGCTTGCATGCTCAACAGCAAAAGCAATAAGTGATACGCAGGCCTAAGACATCCCAAAACCAATGGATGAGGTCTACACTCTGCAGTTCTGTCACATCCAGTCTGAATGGTGATGGAGAATTAACTAACTCACTGGAGGAGAATGCTGATCAAGTCCCCCACCCCTCCCCCCCATCCTCAATGATGGAAGAGCCCAGCACGTCAATGTAAATGATAAGGCTGAAGCATTCACAGCAACCTTCAGGCAGAAATGCCAAGTGGATGATCCATCTCAGAGTCCTGCAGCTGTAACCTTGTGTACCTCACTCTGCCCAAGCACCCTATCATCTGTGTGTCCTTGATTGTTATGACCTGCCTGTACTGCTCGCAAAACAAAACTTTTCACTGGACTTAGGTACATTTGAAAACAATAAATCAAAAAGAAATCAAATCGAGTCACAGATACTGATCTTCAGCTAATTTGATTCACTGCATGTGATACTAAGAAACAGTGGGAGAGACTGGATAATTGATACATTTCCTGACAATATTCCGGCCATAGTACTGAAGACTTGTGCTCCAGATCTTGCTGCTTCCCCACCCAAGCTGTTCCAGTACAGTCACAACATTAGGAACACTGCAGCAGGCAACTCTCTGCCAAAGCCTGTCCACCATCCACACGGAACATGTCAGGAATGTACGGAATATTCCCCATTTGCCTGGATTGGTGCAGCTTCAGCTCCACTCAAGAAGCTCCACACCATCCAGAATAAAGCAGCTGGCTTGATTGGCACCGCACCGAAAAGCATCCACTCCCTCCACGACCGATGCTCAGTAGCAGCAGTGTGTACGAGCTACAAGATGTACTGCAGAGATTCACCAAAGATCCTCAGACAGCACCTTCCAAACATGAAACCACTTCCCTCTAGAAGGACAAGGGCAGCAGATACACAGAAACTAAACCACCTGCCAGTTCCCCTCCAAGCCACACACCATCCTGACTTGGAACTATCCCCTTCACTGTTGCGGTGTCAAAGTCCTGGAATTCCCTTCCTTAGGGCATTGTGGGTCAACCCTCAGCACATGGACTGCAGCGGGTAAAAATGGCAGTTCCCCACCACTTTCTCAAGGGCAACTAGGGACAGGCAATAAATGCTGGGCCCAGCCAGAGAGACACACATCCCGGGAGTGAATAAAGAAACCTGCACAACCAACAAAGTACTTTACAAATGAGTCCTTGCTGTAATGTAGCAGTGAATCTGTACACGGAGAGACCTCACGTTCAACAATAAGAGAAATGATCAAACAATCTGCTTTCAGTGATGGTGGTTAGAGGATAAATATTAGCCAGAAGACCATTGATGACTTCACTGCTTGTCCTCAAAGGAGGGCTGTGGGAAATGTTACACCCAATGAGGAGCGTGGACTGGTGTAGTGTTACCAGCTCATCTGAAGTGGAATTCTGTCAGCCTCAGTCATGTGCTTGATCACATGACCCTGTGATGCAGAGTTGAGAATATCACCACAGAGCCAAGAATATTACTTGTAGTTAGTAGAGACTGAGGAGGACAGAATTGTAATATTCAGTACATTCATGTGAATGCTTTGTAACTTTGTTTCTAGTTAATTTAAAAAAAAATATTTGACACAATGAATAATTGCAAGAAATGGAGACATTATTGCATTTCTCAAATTTTCTCTGAATTTAGACTGAGCCAATGCATAAACGCATGTGTTTGTACAGGAGCTCAGAAGTTGAAACATATCTCCAGCATAGACTGTGATAAGTAAGATATCAGCATAATGATCTGGCTCATAAAACATGTCTGCAATTCGAGAAATCAGGAAAAATATAGTATATGGCATCCACAGCACAATGAAAGTGCCAGAAATGGCGAACAATAAAGTGATGGATTTCCTTCGGCTCTGCATCTCTGGATCGTCGCTGTTCTGGGTGTTGCGATGACCTTGCAGTGCTCTGCGGGTTCGATTAGCCATCACAATGTGTCGGACAGTCAGAGCATTGAGCAGTAAAATAAAAAAGAATGGCTATAGTGGGTTTAAAATGGTATCAAGCCAGTCAAAACTGATCCATCCTGACTAGATAAAATAGTCTGGTATGAACTGAGTGCCCCACTCCACATTGTTAATTATATAGATTGGCTCAAAAGCAGAGTACAGGGGGATGTTTTTAACTGAAAACACAACACACATAGTCACTATCACCACAGCTGCAGTATCCTCCCTGCAATACTTTGCTCTCAACTTCTGGCAACAAATGAGGACAAAACGATCGACAGTGAAAGCGACCGTGAGCCAAACAGAGCAGTCAACAGCTGTGTAGTTGATCATCACATTGATGCTCCTTATTGAGGTGAAGTGTAGAAATGAAAATGGGAAATAGCAGTAAAGCATGGAGTAGATTATCACATTGGAAATAATGACCAGGAGATCAACTGTCATCATACCCACCAAATAAAGAGTGATCCCTTTGGACAGACCACAGCCTCCATGAATTAGAAGGACAATTGTCAGGAGGTTGGCTACAAAGAAAAGAGCAGAATCCCCAGATTACTAATACAACATTGTTTGGAAATTACAGCACAACAACAGGTCATTTGGCTGAGTAGGTCTACGTTGAAGTTCACACTGCACACATGTTTCCTCCCACCGCCTTCATCTTACAATATTGAGATATTATTCCTTTCAGCCCCATGTAGTTACTGAGATTTCCCATCAGCCAAATTCACAAAGGTGGAGAAATATTGCACAGATTGGAAGGAAGCAAATTTCTTTCTCAAAACAGAAACCCTTTACAGAGACAGATTGGGTGGGTGTACCCTCCAACACTTTGCCTTATGTCAGTCTATAATTAAATGGAGGGTGGGTGGGGGTGGGAGGGGCTGCCTCCTTTGAATATTGACTAATTTACATACACTGAAGCTCATTGTAAGCTCGAATGACCACAATTGTATGGGATCCATTCGCTTTTACTGAGGTTGCACCAATAATAACAGAATGGGGAGAGGGTTTCCAGCAGTGTTATGTCAGGGGCACTGATTAGGTTAAAAATCCATCAAAGTTTTTGCAAGCGGAGCGGTTGGATGGTTTTGGTGATGTCTCTGAAGCTCCAGTTTCTGCACAGAATGTGTCCCTCCAGGGGTCAGTGATATCTCTTCATCACCAATCAGTTCAAACGGTGTGACGGGTATTCAATGGCCATAACCTGAAAGGCACCCATGGCTCACGATTCAAACAGGAGTCCACAGGCAGCTGTCCCCATAGGGATTGTAAAAGTGGGAGGGGGTCAAGATAAGAAGGTTCAAGAGGGCAGATAGTCAAGGGCAGGTGGGCACTGTATAACATGGACATCATGGACCTAGTCCTGTGTAAGGAAACCATTGAGAATAACAGCAGCCTGAAAGGAGAATGTACAATCAGTGTCTGAAGGTTACAAACAGAGGACAAACTCTCTGCAGCATCTGGAGTTCCAATGTGTCCACAGAGTGTGTCCCTCCAGGGAGACAGTGATGTCCCATTGTGACAAATCAGTTCACCAGACAGGAAGACGGTCACAGGATTCAGGAATCTTGCTGGATTCTCAAAACTGGAAGGTGTCATCGATTACAAGCATGTTGCTGTTGAGGTTTCAGTGAGACAACAAGGGTTATTTGTAAATATTAACGTGGCTCACTCCCTAAGGGGAGAAAGTGAGGACTGCAGATGCTGGAGATCAGAGCTGAAAATGTGTTGCTGGAAAAGCGCAGCAGGTCAGGCAGCATCCAAGGAATAGGAGAATCGGGCATAAGCCCTGAAGAAGGGCTTATGCCCGAAACGTCGATTCTCCTGTTCCTTGGATGCTACCTGACCTGCTGCGCTTTTCCAGCAACACATTTTCAGCTCACTCCCTAAGGGTCCAATTAGTCAGCAATTATTGACTAAGGCTTCTCCAGATATGTGTGTGTATTCCAGGGAGGGGTCATGATTCATACAACCTTCAACACCACTCAGTTCCATAGTGGGCAATGTACCACAGCCATTGGAGAGATAGTTTCTGGGAGGTAAGGGCTGTCTGTTGATGAGATCTGCAGATGTAACAGAGTTGTTGTTATAGGTGACTTCAACTTCCCCAATATTGATTGGAACCTCCTTAGTGCAGATGGTCTGGATGGATCCGATTTTGTCAACCGTGTTCAGGTAGGATTCCTGACTCAATATGTAGATAGGCCCACTGGGGGGAGGCCATATTCAATTCGGTGCTCGGCAACGAGCCAGGCCAGGTGTCAGATCTCTCAGTGGGAGAATATTTCGGTGATAGTGACACC
This sequence comes from Chiloscyllium plagiosum, assembly GCF_037043375.1. Taxonomy (NCBI): domain Eukaryota; kingdom Metazoa; phylum Chordata; class Chondrichthyes; order Orectolobiformes; family Hemiscylliidae; genus Chiloscyllium; species Chiloscyllium plagiosum. Next base: position 95,056,116 of record NW_028270148.1, read on the forward strand.
TTTACCATAGCCATGGAGAGGGACAGAAACACACAGTGTGGGAAGGTATTTAATTGGGGGAGGGGAAGTTATACTGTTATTAGAAAGGAACTGTGATGTATGAATTGGGAACCATTGTTCTGCAGGAAAGGTTCAACAGAAATGAGGAGACTCTTTCAGGAGCACTTGTTCCAAGTGTTGGATAACTTTGTCCCACTGAGCCAGGCAAGGAATAGTAAGGTGAAAGAGCCTGAGATGACAAGAGCAGGCGAGCTTCTCATCAAAAGGAAGAAGAAACTTACTTAAGGTTGAGGAAACAAGGATCTGGCACAGCTTCAGGGGATTACAGGGTAGCTCAGAAATAACTCAAAAGTGGACTGAGGAGAGCTGGGAATGGGCACAAAACAGCCTTGGCGGGTAGGATTATGGAAAATCCGATAGCGTTCTACACTTATGTGAGAAATAAGAGGATCAGAGAGAGGGTGGGGCCGATCAGGAATAGTGGAGGGAACTTCTGCCTGGTGTCCGAAGAGGTAGGGGAGGCCCTAAATGAGTTTTTTTCCTTCAGTATTTACTAGAGAGAGGGAACTTGTTGATCGCAAGAACACCTTGGACTGGGTTAATAGGCTTAAACAGATTGATATTAAGGAACTGGATGTGCTGGACATTCTGGGAAGCATCAAGATAGATAAGTCCCCACAGCCAGACCAGGTATATCCAAGGTTACTATGGGAAGTGAGGAATGAGATCATCTGACGATGATCTTTGCATCCTCACTCTCCATGGGAGTCGTACCGGCTGATTGGAGGGAGGTGAATGTTGTTCCTGTGTTCCAGAGAGGGATTAGGGAAATCTCTGGGAATTACAGAGCAGTCAGTCTTATGTCTGTAGGAAGCAAGGTACTGGAAGGGATTATGAGACAGGATTTATGACCAGGAAAGACACAGTTTGTTTAAGGATAGTCAGCAAGTCTTTGAGGGGGTCAGGTTATGCCTCACAAGCCTTACTGAGTTCTTTGAAGACATGGCGAGACAAGTTGACGAAGGTCGAGCAGCGGATATTGTGTAGATGGATTTCAGTAAAGCATTTGTTAAGGTTCCCCACAGTTTGGCTTATTTGGAAAGTTAGGAGGTATGGGATACAGGGAGATTTGGCTGTCTGGATACAAAATTGGCTGGCCAACAGAAGACACTGAGTGGTAGTGGATGTAAAGTATTCTGTCTGGAGGTCAGTGACCAGTGGTGGCCCACAGGGATCTGTTCTTGGGCCTCTGCTCTTTGTAGTTTTTATAAATGACTTGAATTAAGAAGTGGAAGGGTCACACAGGTCAGTGGCATTGTAGATAGTGCCGAGGGCTGTTGCAGGGTACAACACTGACATTGACAGGATGCAGAACTGGGCTGAGAAGTGGCAGATGGAGTTCAACCTGGACAAATGTGAAGTGAATCATTTGGAAGGTCAAATTTGAATGCTGAATACAGAGTTAAAGACAAGATTCTCAGCAGTGTCAAGGAGCAGTGGGATCTTAGGGTTCCTGTACATAGATCCCTCAAAGTTACTACCCACATTGTTAGGGTTCTTAAGAAGGCAAATGGTGTTCTGGCTTACATTAAAAGGGGGATTGAGTTTAAGAGCCACGGGGTTTTGCTGCAGCTGTATAAAACCCTGGTTCGACCACACTTGGAATATTGTGTCCAGTTCTCATTGCCTCATTATAGAAAGGATGTAGATGCTTTAGAGAGGATGGAAAGGAGATTTACCAGGATGCTGCCTGGATTGGAAGGCTTGTCTTAGAGGGTGAGTGATCTCGGGTTTTTTCCACTGGAGAGAAGAAAGAAGGGAGATGACTTGAAAAAGGTATAAAAGGTAACGAGAAGCATAGACAGGGGAGATAGCCAGAGACTTTTCCCCAGGGCAAAAATGGATGTCATGAGGGGGTCATAATTTTCAGGTGATTGGAGGAAGGTATGGGCAGATGTCAGAGGTAGGTTCTTTATGCAGAGAGCGGTGGGTGCATGGTAGTAGAGTCAAAGATATCAGGGACATTTAAGTGTCGGTTGGACAAGCACATGGATGGCAGTAAAATGAGAGCTGTGTAGGTCAGGTTGATCTTCGATTAAGATAAATGCTCGTCACAACATCATGGGCCAAGGGGCCTGTATTGTGCTGTTCTGTTCTATGTTCTAAGGCTGGTCACCCCAGTGAGACACAGGATATCAGATGTTGAGTGATGTTTCAATAAGATTAACACAAGCACCAAGGCAATCTGTCAAAAGAAATGACATCCCGCTCAACTCCTCAATGTCACCTCAAGCTATGACCAGTGACAGGACTATTGTGTATATGGCAAAGGTAAGGCATGTACTGAAAAGGATGCTGGGATACACACTATCAACAAGCCCAGGTTAGTAAACCCTCAACACAACATCCATCCCTAAGACCAGCCAAATGAACAATAGCAATAACTACACATCCATCCTCATGTGCATGTATTTAATGAAGGTTATCAGCAATACCATTCCTGTAAAGACATCATAAATTATTCCCCGTGTTCTCCCATATGGACTCAGTGTGATCTCTTACATTGTTCCTGCCTGCTGCACTGTAGCCTTCCCCATGTGCTGCCAGTGGTCCTGGAGGCAGGCGGCTGACTCTAATATCCCTTTGTCTGGAATGGCCTTGGGGGTGGTCCTCTGTTTGGCTGAGTCTGTCTGGACCCTGACATGGTGAGGCTCTCCTGCACAGTGTCAGGAATCTCCTTCATCACCATGGCTCTCTGAAGCACTGGGGTCAGTGGCAGAGGGTAGAGGAGTAACTGTCCCCATCAGGAGTGCCCTGACAGGTACTTCCCGATGGTGACTGCTCCTCCCCATGTCCCACTCTGAGGCTCACTTGGCCCTCCATACTTTCCTGACAGAGGGACAATGGCCCAACGATGATGTCAGATATCTCCATCCTCTTTTCTCTTGCACACTCAGTTCAATGACAATAAAATGGATCACCCAAATTCAAACAAAATCCGTCACCAAAACCTCACCCTAATGTGAAACTTTAATCTACCCTCAAAGGCAACCATAATCCCAACTCTCACCCTTATTCTGACCCTCACCGAAATCTAACTGATCCCCAAAACAACCCTAACAGTAAACCTATTTAATGATGAATACATCCCCATATGTGATCACTTAAGACGAAACATGCATGAAACTAGTTGAACAGAGTTACAAATATCTCTATTTCAGAGGAGATCATAGAATTTGGCTATTCCACCATCCAGTCCTCATCCAGCCTCTGAAAAGCATCCCACGCAGTTCCACCCCCGTCCCCCCACCATATCCCTGTAACCCTACAGTTCCCATGGCTAATCCATCTAGGCTGCACATCCTGGGTATGATAGGCAATTTCCCTTGGCCAAACCACCTAACTTGCACATCTTGAGACCGTGGGAGGAAATTGGATCACCTGGATAAAACTCAGGCTGATACGGGGAGAACGTGCAAACTCTGCACAGAACACGGGTTCCTGGCACTGTGAGGCAGCATTGCAAAACACTGAGCCACCGTGCTGCCGAGATGCCAACATTTTCCCTTGGTTGAAGATCATTCGGGTGTGTGAGCACGTGGACCAGGCACTATCCCATCGACCTGCCTGATCCCACCTTCCCCACCACACCAACAGCACCAGCTGTGCCACCCACTTTCATCTCCCTTAATACTTGCCACACTCTCATTCCAGGAAGAGAACAGCTCAAACAGGACAGAAAGACTCAAGGTGGGCGGCAGGCTGCTTGCCATTCGATAGCTCTCCCATGATAAGGAGAGGCTCCTGACTCTGGCTGCCCCGAGCAGGCCCTGGATTGGGACTGGAGGCTGCCCCTGACTTACTGCACAGGAAACCCCTGAGAGAAAGCTCTCTGCCTTGACTTGACTGGGGCCTGCTGACAACTCTGACAAGCTTCCTGGCTTTGTGTCTGTGCTCAATGGCAAGGTCAGACAGCAGTGTATGAGCCTGGCTGAGAGAGAAAATGAGCAGAAAATGTGAGCCAAAGCAATGGGAGGAGGGATACTTAAGCATCCAGGTCATCTCCGAGTGAGTAAGTGCTCTGAGAGTAAGTGGAGAGCCTGGAGATGCAGCCTGGTCCAGTCCATGGGCTGGGTGTGTGGCCCTGAATGTACAGGGTCCTTGCTGCAGCGTTACAATGAGAGTTGTCAGTTCACACCAAGGGGCAGCATTGAAGTGCAGAAGGGTCCTGTAAGTGGACTCGATATATGACATGGGGGGGTTTGAGGCTGGCATGTGTTGGAAGCCAATGTCTGTGGAGGTGGGGAGCATGTGACTAATGCCCATGGACTGTGCCCTGAGATGTTGGTGTCTGGTCTCCAACATGAAGGTCTTTAGAGTTAGCGGTGAGCTGCATCCAAGACTGGATGAGATTGTGATGTTTGTGTGGTTTGAAGTAGATTCGATAGTCTGCAGAATGGAAGATCTCAAAGTAAATGCTTTGAGCACTTTAGAAGTCAGGGTGTCTCCATAAAGCCTCTGAAGACAGGACTGCACCTTGACCTACCTCATGATGTCAGAAATGTACACCACTTCATTCAGGATCCTATTATGGAGAATTGAAGAAGACAATGTTGAGAGTTGTGGTTAGGGTTGTGGTGACAATTTGGGTTAGATTCATGTGAGGGTTAGAATTAGAGGAGGCGTTTGCATTAGGAGTGTTTTTGAGTTCAGAATTGATTTTTGGGTTCGGGTTACAATTAGTCTTCAGGGTTAGGTTTAAGGTTCAAGTTTGGGTTCAGATTTTGGGAACAATCAACTTGAAGGTTAGGATGAGAAGAATGCGAGAACTGCAGATGTTGGAGATCAGAGTCAAAGTGTGTGGTGCTGGAAAAGCACAGCCGGTCAGGCAGCATCCAAGGAGCAGGAGAATTGAAATTTCAGGCATAAACCCTTCATCAGGTTAGGGTTAGGGTTGGGGATGGCTTTAGTGCTATGTTTAGAATTAGGCTTAGGTTCAGGGTTTGGGTTCGTGTTGAGGTTTGTTTTAAGGTTAGGGTTTTGGCTAGGTCCAGAGTTAAGGTTAGGGTTAGCATTAGGATGATTGTTAGAGTTGTTAAAGTGATCCATTGCATTTCACTGAACTCAATATGCAAGGGAAAAGGAGATGGAGATATCTGACATCATCATCAGGTCATTGTCCCTCAGTCAGGAAAGTATGGAGGGCCAAGTGATCCTCAGAGTGGGACATGGGGAGGAGCAGTCACCATCGGGAAGTACCTGTCAGGGCACTCCTGATGGGGACAGTTACTCCTCTACCCTCTGCCACTGACCCCAGTGCTTCAGAGAGCCATGGTGATGAAGGAGGTTCCTGACACTGTGCAGGAGAGCCTCACCATGTCAGGGTCCAGACAGACTCAGCCAAACAGAGGACCACCCCCAAGGCCATTCCAGACAAAGGGATATTAGAGTCAGCCGCCTGCCTCCAGGACCACTGGCAGCACATGGGGAAGGCTACAGTGCAGCAGGCAGGAACAATGTAAGAGATCACACTGAGTCCGTATGGGAGAACACGGGGAATAATTTATGATGTCTTTACAGGAATGGTATTGCTGATAACCTTCGTTAAATAAATGCACATGGGGATGGATGTGTAGTTATTGCTATCATTCATTTGGCTAGTTTTATGGATGGATGACGACTTGAGGATTTACTAACCAGGGCTTGTTGATAGCGTGTATCCCAGCATCCTTTTCAGTACCTGCCTTACCTTTGCCATATACACAATAGTCCTGTCACTGAGGTGATATTATGGAGTTTAGCAGGACATTAATCCTTTTGACAGATCACCTTGGGGCTTGTGTGAAACTTATTGCAATATCACTCAATGTCACACGGTGGCTCAGTGATGAGCACTGCTGCTTCACAGCGCCAGAGTCCCAGGTTCAATTCCTGCCTCGGGCAGTGGTCTGTGTGGAGCTTGCACATTCTCCCTGTGTCTGCGTGGGTTTCCTCCGGGTGCTCCGGTTTCCTCCCAAAGTCACAAAGACGTGCAGGTTGCGTGAATTGGCCATGCTAAATTGCCCAACGTGTTAGGTGCATTAGTCAGAGGGGAATGGGTCTGGGTGGGTTGCGTGTCGGTGTGGACTTGTTGGTTTGAAGGGCCAGTTTCCACACTGTCGGGAATCTAATCTAATCTGATCTCCTATGTCTCACTGGGGTCATTTTGACAGTTTAGGAGAGTGGTCCAGGAAATAGCTGATGAAATTCAACGTGAGCAAATGCGAGGTCTTGCAGTGATGGGAAAAAGAATACAGGCATGGACTAGTTTTTAAACAGTGAGAAAATTTATAAAGCCAAAGTACAGAGGGATCTGGGAGTGCTCGTCCAGGATTCTATGGGCATATCCTTAAAATTAGAGGGGGTCAATTTCGAACGGAAATGAGGAGGTATTTCTTCAGCCAGAGAGTGGTGACCTGTGAAATTTATGGTGACGGAGTGCAGTGGAGGCCAGGATGTTGAGTGTCTTCAAGGCAGAGATTGATAAATTCTTGATCAAGGAATTAACGGATATGGAGAGAGTGCAGGGAAGTGGAATGGAAACACCCATCAGACATGATTAAATAGTGGAGTGGACTCGATGGGCCAAATAACCTTGCTTCCACCCCTATGTCTCATGGTCTTATAGACTCATGAGCCATCACTTCAATAGATAGCCCATCCCTCCCAGAATCCATCTCTCCAATGTCTGTGGTCCATTGCCCACTATGGAACCCAGGGGTATTGAAAGTTGTATGAGTCAGGACCCCTCCCTGGAATACACACACGAACCTGGAGGAGCCTTTTTCGATACTTGCTGACTAATTGGACACTTAGGGAGTGAGCCCCTTTAATATTTACAAATGTCCCTGGTTATCTCACTGAAAGTTCAATAGTAACATGCTTATAATCAATGACACCTTCCAGTTTTGAGAATTCAGCAAGATTCCTGAATCCTGTGGCCATCTTCCTGCCTGGTGAACCTCATCTGTGGTGAAAGTGATGTAGATGTGAGCACACCAAAGCCTTGCAAATGTCCCTGTTTTCATACAGTGTTGTACAGGAGCTTACAGGCCACTGTAAAGGTCTCGGTCTAATGCTCACAATGAGCTGCAGATACAAGAGCTCAAAGCCTGAGGTGATCTTTGAAGCTACAGACACTGAATACCCAGAGACACAATTGGAACTGATTTGTAACAAAGAGACATCACTAACTTCCTGGAAAGGCATACTCTGTGCAGACACTGGAGCTCCAGTTGATGTAGATAGTTTATACACTGTTTATAGACCAAAGGCAGTGATCGAACATTCTCCTTTCAGGCTGCTGTTATTCTCAATGGTTTTCTTACAGAGGACAAGGTCCGTTATGTCCCTGGCTATCTGCCCTCTTGAACCGTCTTGTCTTGACCTCCTCCCACATTTACAATCCCCATGGGGACAGCTGCCTGTGGTCTCCTGTTTGAGTCTCAATTTGTCTCTGTAAAGGGATTCTGGCTTGAGAAATATTTTGCTTCCTTCCTTTCTGTGCAATATTTCTGCACATTTGTGAGTTTGCCTGATGGGAAATCTCAGTAACTACATGAGGCTGAAAGGAATAATATCTCAATATTGTAAGATGAAATTGTTGGGAGGAAACACATGTGCAGTGTGAACCTCAGCGTAGACCTAATGGACCATATGACCTGGTTTTGTGTCATATTTCCAAACAATATTGTGTTATTAATCTGGGGATTCTGCTCTTTTCTTTGTAGCAAACTTCCTGACAATTGTCCTACTAATTCGTGGAGGCTGTGGTCTATCCAAAGGGATCTCTCTTTATTTGGTGGGTATGACGACAGTTGATCTCCTGGTCATTATTTCCAATGTGATAATCTACTACATGCTTTACTACTATTTCCCTTTTTCATTTCTACACTTCACCTCAATGAGGAGCATCAATGTGGTTATCAACTACACAGCGATTGACTGCTCTGTTTGGCTCACGGTTGCTTTCACTGTCGATCGCTTTGTCCTCATTTGTTGCCAGAGGTTGAGAGCAAAATATTGCAGGAAGGAAACTGCAGCTGTGGTTATACTGACTGTGTGTGTTGTGTTCTCACTCAAAAATATTCCCTTGTGTTTTGCTTTTGAGCCAGTCTATATAATTAACAATGTGGAGTGGGGCGCTCATTTCAAACCAGAATATTTTATCTTGCCAGGATGGATCAGTTTTGACTGGCTTGACACAATTTCAAACCCACATTGCCATTCTTTCTGATTTTACTGCTCAATGCACTGACTGTCCGACACATTGTGATGGCAAATCAAATCCGCAGAGCACTGCAAGGTCAACGCAACACCCAGAACAGCGACGATCCAGAGATGCAGAGCCGAAGGAAATCCATCACTTTACTGCTCGCTATTTCTGGTACTTCCATCGTGCTGTGGATGCCATAGACTATGTTTTTCCTAATTTCTAGAATTACAGATACATTTTATGAGCCAGATCATTATACCGATCCCATATTTATTGCAAACTGTACAGGAGATATGTTTCAACTGCTGAGTTCCTGTACAAACACGTTGATTTATGCATTGGCTCAGTCTAAATTCAGAGAAAATTTGAAAAATGCAATAATGTTTCCATTTCTTGAAATTTTTCAACATGTCAAATATTGTTTTTAAAAGTGACTGGAAACAAAGTTACAACGCATTCACAGTAATCTACTGAATACTACAATTCTGTCTTCTAAGTAACAGGCTTGGCTCTGTGGGATATTCTCCCATCTGCAACACAGGGTCATGTGATCAAGCACATGACTGAGGCTGACAGAATTCCAATTCAGATGAGCTGGTAACACTACACCAGTCCACGCTCCTCATTGGTGTAACATTTCCCACAGCCCTCCTTTGAGGACAAGCAGTGAAGTCATCCATGGTCTTCTGGCTCATACTTATCCTCTAACCAACATCACTGAAAGCAGATTGTTTGATCATTTGTCTTATTGTTGAATGTGAGGTCTCACTGTGTACAGATTCACTGCTGCATTACAGCAATGACTCATTTGTAAAGTACTTTGTGGATTGTACAGGTTTCTTTATTCACCCCCAGGATGTGTGTCTCTCTGGCTGGACCCAGCATTTTATTGCCTGTCCCTAGTTGCCCTTGGGAAGGTGATGGGGAACTGCTGTCTTGACCCACTGTAATCCATGTGTTGTAGGTGGATCCACTGTGCCCTAAGGGAGGGAATTTCAGGATTTGACACAGCAACAATGAAGAATATGTTTCCAAGTCAGGATGGTGTGTGGTATGGAGGGGAACTTTCAGCTGTTTGCGATCCCATCCATGTGCTGCCCTTGTCCTTCTTGATGGAAGTGGTTGTATGTTTGGAAGGTGCTGTCTGGGGATCTTTGATGAATTTCTGCAATGCATCTTAAAGACAATACACACTGCTGCTACTGTGCATCGTTGGTGGAGGGAGTAAATGCTTGTGGATGTGGTGCCAATCGAGCGGGCTGCCTTATCCTGAATGATGAAACATTTCTTTAGGGTTGCAGGAACTTCACACATCCAGGCAAATGGGGAATATTCCATAGCATTCGTGACGTGTTATTCACAGATGGTGGACAGGCTTTGGGAGTCACATTGCTTGCTGCAGAATTCCTAATGTTGTAAATCTACAGGAACAGATTGGCTAGGGGAGTGGGAAGTTCTGGAGTACAAGTTTTCAGTACTATGACCAGAATATTGTCGGGATGCATATCCAATATCCAGCTTTTCCAGTCATTCCTTGAGATCACATGGAGTGCATTGGATTCACTGAAGACCAGTATCTGTGATGCTGAGGAGCACTGAAGGTGCCCAAATTGGATCATCCACTCGGCATTTCTGTCTGAATATTGATGTGAGTACTTCAGATTTATCATTTACACAGATGTGTGGGACTCTTCTGTCATTGAGGATGGGGATATTTGTGGAGATTCTTCCTCCAGTGAGTTGTTCAATTGACCACCAACATTCATAACTGGATGTGGTGGGAATATGGAACAAAGGTCTGATCCATTGGTTTTGGGATTGCTTTGCTCTGTCTATCACTGGCTCTGATGCTGTGTGACATGCAAACAATCCTGTTTGGTAGCCTCACCAGGCTGTCATCTCATTTTTAGGTATACCTGGTGCTGCTCCCGGCATGTCTTCCAAAACTCTCTATTGTACCAGGATTGATGTCTTGGCTTGATGGCAATGGGTGAGTGGAGAATATACAGGGCCATGAGGCTGCAGATTGTGTTGGAGTAAAGTCAAACAGTCAAAGAGTCAAAGACTCATGGAGTCATGGAGCACAGAAACAGACTCTACAGTCCAACCAATCCATGCCGAATGGAATCCCAAACTCAACTAGTTCCAACTGCCTGTGCTTCACCCTTTTCCCTCTAAACATTTCTTTTTCATAACTTTTTCTTATGTCTTCTAAATATTGTTAATGACCCACATCCATCACTTGCTCTGGGAGTTCATACCACACACTATCCACTCTGTGTAACAAAAGTTGCCCCCATGTCTTGTTAATATTTTTCTCCTTTCACATTAAAAATATTCCCTCCACTCTTGAAATCCCCCACTCGAGGGGAAACAGATTGTGTTGATAGTCCACAGCGCCTCATGGAAGCCAAGTCTTGAGTTGTTAGATCAGTCCCATTTATCCCAGTGATAGTGCCACTAAGGGCACTAAGGCACTAAGGGCGGCACGGTGGCACAGTGGTTAGCACTGCTGCCTCACAGCGCCAGAGACACGGGTTCAATTCCCGCGTCAGGCGACTGACTGTGCGGAGTTTGCACATTCTCCCCGTGTCTGCGTGGGTTTCCTCCGGGTCCTCCGGTTTCCTCCCACAGTCCAAAGATGTGCAGGGTCAGATGAATTGGCCATGCTAAATTGCCCGTAGTGTTAGGTAAGGGGTAGATGTGTATCGGTGGGTGACGCTTCGGCGGGGCGGTGTGGACTTGTTGGGCCGAAGGGCCTGTTTCCACACTGTGAGTAATCTAATCTACAACACAATGGAGAGTATTCTCAATGTGAAGGCAGGATCTGGCCTCCACAAGGACTGTGTGGGAGTCACTCTTCCCCGTCATGTCATGGACAGACACATCTGCAGCTGGGAGATTCATTAGGATGAGGTCAAGGAGCTTTTTCCCTCTTGTTAATTAAAGTACATCTCCATCAAAACAGCATCATGAATCTTTTAGAAACCCAAACATTTCTCATTTACTTTTAAACAAATAAACCACAAGAGTGGAGACAATCAATTAAATGTACATGCAACTTAAAGAGCTAAATTGTAAAATGTGATTTACTTCTTGTGTTTCTGTTAGTAATATAAAGGCATGCTTCCTCTCAAGAATTGGTCTGTATTGTGTCTGTCTTTGTCGATGTGTCTGTGTCTCTGTGCGTGCATCTGTGTTTGTCTCCCTTTGTGTGTGTCTGTGAATTTGTGTGTGTGTGTGTGTCCGTGAAGGTGTGAGTGGTTTCAATGCATGTACACTTCAGATCGTTGTGGGAATAAACTTTGGGCAGAATCTTATCAGGGTCCTTGTGACGTGGGCAATGGCAAATCATGTGACAGAATCAGGTGACAAGTGCAGCGAGGTGCATTCAAATATCAAGATGGTCTTGCTCCACCTTTCATGTTTTTGATAAGTGGTGTGTGGAAACGCTCACTGGGCAGCAGGGAGATGGGGATTGATGGGCATTAGTGATGCCTAAACACCACCTTGTTAGCATCCCAACTCTGCTCATTAATATTCAGCCTCACATCTTCCCAAACTCAACAAACAATCTCAGTTTCTGCAAAAATGCAACAAGGAAACCGCAGCGAGTACCTCATCGATGCAGCTCACCGCTTGGTCTGAAAGACCTTCATGTTGGAGACAGGACAACAACATCTCAGGGCACACTCCATGGGCATCGGTCACATGCTCCCACCTCCACGGACATTGGCATCCAACATGTGCCAGCCTCAAAACTCCCCATGTCATATATAGAGCCCACTTACAGGACCCTTCTGCACTTCAATGCTGCCCCTTGGTGTGCACTGACAACTCTCATTGTAACGCTGCAGCAAGGACCCTGTACATTCAGGGCCACACACCCAGCTCATCGACTGGACCAGGCTGCATCTCCAGGCTCTCCACTTACTCTCAGAGCACTTACTCACTTGGAGCTGACCTGGATGTTCAAGCATCCCTCCTCCCATTGCTTTGGCTCACATTTTCTGTTCATTTTCTCTCTCAGCCAGGCTCATACACTGCTCTCTGACCTTGCCATTGAGCACAGACACAAAGCCAGGAAGCTTGTCAGAGTTGTCAGCAGGCCCCAGTCAAGTCAAGGCAGAGAGCTTTCTCTCAGGGGTTTCCTGTGCAGTAAGTCAGGGGCAGCCTCCAGTCCCAATCCAGGGCCTGCTTGGGGCAGTCAGAGTCAGGAGCCTCTCCGTATCATGGGAGAGCTATCGAATGGCAGGCAGCCTGCCTCCCACCTTGAGTCGTTCTGTCCTGTTTGGGCTGTTCTCCTCCTGGAATGAGAGTGAGGCAAGTATTAAGGGAGATGAAAGTGGGTGGCACAGCTGGTGCTGTTGGTGTGGGGGGGAAGGTGCCCTGACTGAGTGAGTAGGCAGTGCAGAGGGCATGCAGGGTTAGTGGTGTTGAGTGTTGGGCTGGTTAACAGCCAGTGGGGGAGATATTGCAGACGATTGTGAGAGTGGGAAAGAATGAGCTTTAGTGGGTGGTGGATACAGGAGCAGAAACAGAGTGAGTGTGAGGTATTGGAGAGAAGATGGTGCAACGTAACCTGGCAGAGTGGAGAAGGTCATTGACATTCTTCGGACAGCGCTGGACATTCCTCCAGGTGGCTGAGACTGCAGTGACCCGGGTGGAACCTCAGACAGGGCTGGCATGGTCTGGTGTTGGGGTGTCCTTTCCTGCCCCTGGAGCTGGAGAAAGGCCTGCATCAGCAGCACCCCATCCAGCAGGAGCCTGCCCGCAGTGTGGGGTACCGATTTCCCCCTGTCTGCCATTCCTGGGGCAAATATCAGCAACTGTGCAGGGCAGATCCACACTGACAGCTTCATCATTCAGTCCCGATCCAAGCAGAATACAGAAAGTACAGGAGAGAGATTAAGAATGGAATGGGTAAAGAGATTTTATCTAACCTTTGGTTACTGACTCACTTCTCAAAGGGTTTTGTATCCCTCTAATCTATCAAAACATCTCACAATTTTGAATAAGGGAACAATCCCAAATTCTTTAGTTTCTTCACACAATTGAAATCCCTTTTGACTGGCTCCAGACTGATTAACCTGCTTGGTATCCACTTCAACCCTGACTTCCTGCCGAACTTTCTAAAGGATCCTTTGGGTGTGTATTCCAGACCAGGACAGCGAACAGTTTATTACCCTGCACCGACAGGACCAGGAGGGAACGGGTAGATCTAAAATTCCGGTTGATCAAGAGGTTCACATCATCAATGTAACAACACACACTGAGTAACAGAAAGGTTATGCAGGGCATATACACATCACTGATCTCCTTTATTTCCAGCATCAATCACTTCAATAATAAGGAGACAATGGGGACCTGCAGATGCTGGAGAAATCAGAGTTGGTGAAGCTTGGAGCTGGAAAAGGCACAACAGATCCTGAGGAAGGGTCCTGTCTGAAACCAATGGGAAGGTGAAAGGGGCCATGGTACTAGAATTCAGGGAAAGAGACATTGTTGGGCTGCAGTTAGTGACACAGCATTACTCATCGGAAAGCAGGAGGCAAGCTTTTGCCAACATTTAATTAGATCATGGCTGACCTATTCCTCAACTCCATTTTTCTCTCATCATAATTTCCCAACAAACATTAATCACTCAGGTCTTCAAAGATTCAGTAATCTTTTCTGCTGTCATTTGTGTGAAAAGTGCTTCCTGATTTCTCTCCCAGCTCTAATGCTTCACCTTGGGATGGCGCGGTGGCACACTGCATAGCACTGCTGCCCCCCAGCACCAGGGACCCAGGCCCAACTCCAGCCTTGGGTGACACTCTGTATGTTCTCCCAGTGTCTGTGTGGGCCTCCACCGGGCACTCCTGCCCTCTCTCAAAACCCAAAAAACATATATTTACATATTTATAAAGTCACGCATTGTTACAGCTGATTCTACTGCGCTCTGTATTACGGTCTAAAAATGTGGAGATTTGGTTCAGTTGAAGGTAGGTTAGAGGTTGTTAGCTTTGAGTTAGTTCCATGGTACCTGTGTGTGCTGATAAAGAATGTTTAAACCTTTGACCCAGCTGAGAGGCTTCCAGAAGCAAGACAGTCCTGAGGTTGCGATGGTGATAATTTTCAAAGAAGAAGCTATTCTTTAAACAGAAACTGGGAGATTTTGGGTCTAAAAGGAAACAGAAGTAAAAAGAGAAAAGTAAAATCCAAAATCTATCAAAAACATGGTCTGTTGTGCTGAACCAAAGGACTCAGGTAATTTATGTTTGGAGAGAGAAAGAGTGAGGCTGAGTAACTTGGGAAGGGTCAATTAGCTCTCAAAAAAGAGAATAAATCTCGATATGGAAGACTTGCCAAGGAAGTGTCGATGTGTGTCCCATGGGGTGTGATGTGTGACTGTCAATGATACCAATATCGTTCCATTCATTTTATTCCATTGTGGATGACACCATTCATACAAACTGGACACTGTTGTCACATGGTGCGGGTGTAAGATCGATGTAGTGCGGTGCTGCACAGCAACATGTCCGCTCCCTTGACTGATGACGGCTGGAGACCCCGACAAACTGTCTGGCTTTGTGTCTGCACCAAAGGGAAGATACAACAGAAATATTGTGAGCCTTAAAGTGACTCTCTAGTCAAAGACACAGACAGACATTCCTGAAGCCAAGAACAAGACATCAGAATGGCGTGTTTCCTACCTTATCCTTCCTGAGGAAGGGCTTTTGCCTGAAACATCGATTCTCCTGCTCCTTGGATGCTGCCTGACCAGCTGTGCTTTTCCAGAATCACACTCTCGACTCTAATCTCCAGCATCTGCTGTCCTCATTTTCGCCCTGCTTCCTATCTGTTGACAGCTGGAAACCACAACAACCTGTCTGGCTTTGTGTCTGCACCAAAGGGAAGATACAACAGAAATATTGTGAGCCTTTAATGGCAGAGGAAGAGAAGAGAATGAAGTTCTGAGAAGAGAATATGGGAAATTAGAGAGGAGGTTAAAAAATAGGTCCTGGAGGGTAGCAATGTCTGGATGACACCCATTGCCATGTGCGAGTGAGAGTAGGACTAGGAGGATAGGGCAGATAAATGTGAGGTTAAAGAGCTGTTGCAGGGGAGAAGGATTCATAATTTTGGATCATTGGAATCTCTTCTGGAGTAGGGGTGTTCTGTCTAAGGAGGACGGGCTACACCTGAATTGGAGGGGGACGAACAAACCTGTGGGGAGATTTGCTGGAGGAACTTGGGAGGATTTAAATTAGTCAGGGGACCAGGTGGGACACAATTGTCCTTCTAACTCATGGAGGCTGTGGTCTATCCAAAGGGATCTCCCTTTATTTGGTGGATATGACGACAGTTGATCTCCTGGTCATTATTTCCAATGTGATAATCTACTACATGCTTTACTACTATTTCCCATTTTCATTTCTACATTTCACCTCAATAAGGAGCATCAATGTGGTGATCAATTACACAGCTGTTGACTGCTCTGTTTGGCTCACGGTCGCTTTCACTGTCGATCACTTTGTCCTCATTTGTTGCCAGAGGTTGAGAGCAAAGTATTGCAGGGAGGAAACTGCAGCTGTGGTTATACTGACTGTGTCTGTTGTGTTCTCACTCAAAAATATTCCCTTGTGTTTTGGATTTGAGCCAATCTATATAATTAACAATGTGGAGTGGGGTGCTCATTTCAAACCAGACTACTTTATCTTGCCAGGATGGATCAGATTTGACTGGATTGACACATTTTTAAACCCACGATTGCCATTCTTTCTGATTTTACTGCTCAATGCACTGACTGTCCGTCACATTGTGATGGCGAATCGAACCCGCAGAGCACTGCAAGGTCAACGCAACACCCAGAACAGCGACGATCCAGAGATGCAGAGCCGAAGGAAATCCATCACTTTATTGTTCACCATTTCTGGCACTTTCATTGTGCTGTGGATGCCATATAGGATGTTTTTCCTCATTTTGAGGATTACAGATACATTTTATGAGCCAGACCATTATACTGATCCCTTACTTCTCACAAAGTATACTGGAGATATGTTTCACCTGCTGAGCTCCTGTGCATTGGCTCAGTCTAAATTCAGAGAAAAGTTGAGAAATGCAATAATATATAAATTTCTTGTAATTATTCAATATGTCAAATATTCTTTGAAAAAGTGACTGGAAGCAAAGTTACAAAACATTCACATCAATCTACTGAACACAACAAGTCTGTCCTCCTCGGTCAACACTAACTACAAGTAACAGTCTTGGCTCTATGGTGATATTCTCACCTCTGCATCACAGGGTCATGTGATCAAGCACATGACTGAGGCTGACAGAATTCCACTTCAGATGAGCTGGTAACACTACACCAGTCCACGCTCCTCATTGGATGTAACATTTCCCACAGCCCTCCTTTGAGGACAAGCAGTGAAGTCATCCATGGTCTTCTGGGTAATATTTATCCTCTAACCAACATCAGTGAAAGCAGATTGTTTGATCATTTCTCTTATTGCTGAATTCACTGTGTACAGATTCACTGCTACATTGTAACAATGACTCATTTTTAAAGTACTCTGTGGGTTGTGCAGATTTCCTTTACTGCTGGCCGGGCCCAGCATTTAATGCCTGTTCCTAGTTGCCCTTGAGAAGGTGGTGGTGAGCTGCCATCTTGACCCACTGCAGTCCAAGTGCTGAGGGTTGACCCACAATACTATAAGGGTGAGAATTTCAGGATTTTGACCCAGCAACAGTCAGCTCCCTGATTCGATCGGGTGATAGCCCTAATCAGGAAACTCATTTTAGGGCATGGAACAAACAACATAGAACATAGAAAACAGAACATAGGACATAGAACACAGTGCTGGACAGGACTGGGCCCTTCAGTGCACTATGTTGTGCCGAACATGAGGCGATATTAAACTGACCCCTTCTTCCTGCCCTTGGTCCATATCAGAGAATCATAGAATCCCTACCAGACAGAGACCGGCCCTTCGGCCCAACAATTCCACACCGACCCTCTGAAGAGTATCCCACCTTTACCTATTCCCGACCCTATTACTCCACGTTTACCCCTGCCTAATGGACCTAACCCACTCATCCCCGAGCACTATGGGCAATTTAGTATGGCCATTTCACCTGAACTGCAGACCTTTGGATTGTAGGATGGAACCAGATCACCTGCAGGAAACACATGTAGACGTGGGGAGAATGTGCAAACTCCACACAGAGAGAGTCACCCGAGGGTGGAATCGAACCAGGATCCCTGGCGCTGTGAGGCAGCAGTGCTAACCACTGAGCCACCATGCTGCCCCAGCCACCATGCAGCCCCTCCATACCTTGCATATTATGTCCTTCTCGAAAAGTCCCTTTAACTCCTCTGTCGTATCTGCCTCCACCACTAACCCTGGCAGCACTTTGACCACTCTCTGTGTAAAACACCGTGCCCCTCATATCTCCCTTGAACTTACTCCCTCACACCTTAAGTGCATGACCCCTGGTATTACACATTTTTACTCTAGGAAAATGATTGTGACCTTCAACCCTATCTCTGCAACTCATAATTTTGTCGGCTTCTATCAAGTGTCCCCTCAGCCTCCACCCCTCCAGAGAACATCACCTGAGTTTTTTCCAGCCTCTCCTTACAGCTCAGACCCTCTAATCCAGCGGACATCCTGATAAACTTTTTCTGCACCCTCTACAAAGCCTCCACATCTTTCCTGTAATGTGGCAACCAGAATTGAATGCAATACTCTAAGTGTGGCCTAATCAAAGTCTTTTAAAGCTGTAACATGACATCTTGATTCTTGTACTCAATTCCACAACCAGTAAAGGTAAGCATGCCACACGCCTTCTTTACCACTCTATCTATTTGACGTGGCCACTTCCAGGGAGCTTTGGATTTGAACCCAAGATCCCTTTGGACATCACTGCTGTTTAGTGAATACAACGTGGGAAATAGTGAAGTGATGTGCTTTGTTAGGAAGAATAGAGGCGTGGAGTATTCTACGAAATATGGAGAAAGTTCAGGAATCTGAAGTGCACAAGGACTTGGGAGTCCGAGTCCAGGTTTCACTTCAGTTACCCTGCAGGTTGAGTCAGTAGTTAGGAAGGCAGAGACAATGTTGTCATTCATCTTGACAGGACTAGAATGGAAAAGGAGGGATGTATTTCTGAGGCTTTATCAAGCGATAGTTAGACCACATTTGGAGTATTGTGTTACAATTTTGGGCCCCATATCTCAGGAAGGACGTACTGGCACTGGAGCGGGTCCAGACGATATTCACGCGACTGATCGCAGGAATGAAAGGCTTAACATTTGAGGAATGTTTGAGAACTCTGGGACTATACTTGATGGAGTTTAGAAGGGTGAGGAGGGATCCAACTGAAACTTACAGAATACTGAATAGCCTGGATGGATGTTGGGAAGATGTTTCCATTGGCAGGGGAGACTAGGACCCAAGGGCACACCCTGAGAGTGAGGGGAAGACACTTTAGAATAGAGATAAGGAGAAACTTCTTCAGCCAGAGAGTGGTGAATCTGTGGAATTCATTGTCACAGAAGGCTGTGGAGGCCAGGGCAATGAGTACACTTAAAACAGAGTTAGATAGATTCTTGATTGTCAAGGGGATCAAATGTTACAGGGAGAAAGGGGATAATGCGTTTGACAAACCTATCAGCCATGATTGGATGGCAGAGAATACTCAATGGACTTAATTTCTGCCCTTGTGTCTTATGGTCTTATGTCCAGGCTCCTGTCATTAACTGTGCACTTTTCCTTAACATTTGTTCTCCCAAAGTGCAGCACCTCACACTGACCTGGATTAAAGTGCATCTGTCATTTCTCTGCCCGTATCTGCGACTGACATATATCCTACTGTATCCTTTGACAACCTTCTACACGGTCCACAATTTCACTGATCATTGTATCATCTGCGAACATACGAGCCCAATCATCTATATTTTCATCCAAGTCTGTCATAAATATATCCAACAGGACAGGTCTCAGTACGTATCCCTGTGGAACACCACTAGTCACTGACCTCCAGCCAGAAAAACACCCTTCCGCCACTACCCTCTGTCTTCTATGGGCAAGCCAACTCTGAATCCAGCTGGCCAGGTCAGGATGCATCCCATGAACCTGCCATGAGGGTCCTGTCGAATGCCTCACTAAAACCAGGTGGACAACATCCACTGCTCTACTCTCATCAATCATCTTCGTCACCTTCTCTAAAAATTCAATCAAGTTCGTAAGACATGATCTGCCCTGCACAAAGCCTTGCTGACTGCCCCTAATTAGGCCACGCTTTTCCAAATTCGGGTAAATCTGTCCCTAAGAATTCTGGTCAGGGACTGGTTGAGAAGAAAGTGACAGATCACTTTAAAGAATTTCTTTGTGAGGGTTAAGCCTGTGTGTGTGTGTGTGTGTATACGCCTGGTGGAGCAGGGAAAGAAATTAAAATTTTAAGAGATACAAGTCAATCTTTGATGGTGAGAGATGAGAAGGTGTGTAGTTCAGAAGGAGTGTTGTGAGGTAAAGTGGTAATATGTGGAATTCATGGTGAGAGGAGCAGTGTGCCATGATATAAAGTGAGGTTGGAGAGTCTGGTGAAATGTAGCTAAATGGTGGAAGGAGTACTGGAGGAACTCTCAGTTCCAGTAAACCAACGTATCCTTTGTAATGATATAGCTGGTTCACAGGGGAGTGAAGCCTACCGTGGTTGAAAAGAGAGTGGACAAACAGACAACTGAGGTGCAACAGGAATTTTTCCAGACTGTGTGGCAATAGGGTTACAAAGCCACAAGCTGAAGCAGCAGGAGAAGTCAAGGAATAAAGATAAGGAAGTTAAAGTTCATTTTGTCAAAGACTATGTTTGAACAAATGGTTGAGAAAAAAAAACAAGAACAGGTGGAAGACAAAGCGGATATTTCTCGTTCAGAGAAATTAACTGAATTATTACAGAGAGATTATAACAGAAACTAAAGCAGTTGTAGCAAAAAGCATACACAGATAAAGAATCTGAGTGTGTCCCAGAATGTCACAATTTTAACAATGATGTCCCAATGAGGAGAACTGGGCAGAAGTTCATCAAGTTGCATTACCTGTGGATCATAGAATGGAGGTGTTGCAGACAACCCATGTATTACCAGCTGGGGATCATTTTGGAGGAAGAAAACGTCAAGCAAAAATCAAGATCTATTGGCCTGGACAGCACACCATGTGTTGAATTTTGCCAAATATGTCTTACATGTTAGGTAATTGGAAATCCTTGGGCAGTGATAAAACTCGTACCCTTTATAACCATTCCTACATTTGAGCAATCTTTTACAAGGTGCTAATTGATTGATAAGACCTTACTTAAAACAAGAAGTGGGAATCCGTATTTATTGACCAGCATGGATGTATCTACGAGATTTCCAGAGGCTATTCCATTATGCACTGTCATGGCTAAAAGGGTTGTAGAAGGTTTCCTCAAGTCTTTCACTTGATATGGACTACCCACAGAAATACAACTGGATCAAGGTTCAAATTTTTGGATCAAAATTATTCAAAGAAGTTATGGATAAGTTACAAATAAAACAGTTCAAATCCACTGAGTATCATCTAGAATCAGAGGGAGCATGAGAACTGTGGCAGCAATGTAAAAGACTGTGTTGAGGGTTCCGAGTCAAACTAACACAGTGATTTGGAATAAAGGAATTCCATCTTTACATTTTGAAATTAGGTATGTACCTAATAAATTAACTAAATTCAATCAATATCAATTAGTTTTTGGGCATGAGGTGAGTGCACCGCTGAAATTAATTAAAGAAAAATAGGTAATTTGTGAATTTCAGATAAAAACTAAAATCACCTGTAAGTGTTATTACACATACGGGAGGAGAGGTGAGAATAAGTTGGGAAGTACTAATCTGATCTTGCACGATGTAGGTAGAGGAAATGCTATTCCCATTAAGCATATCCTATAGACTTCACCATCCAAAGTTGGGACAGTTTCAAAAAGAGATTAAACACATGTTCAGAGCCAATTAAACCAAACTGAATTGCAGTGAATGACGCTCGCATATGGTAATGATGTCAAAACCATATGCTATCCAACGATTATGTGTGGACCATCACATAGTCAATGTAGTCCCAAAATCTGATTGATATCCTATGACATGTTTGGAGGACTGAATTGAGAAGGTGGGGCAAGCAGTTTACATTTTTACATTGGGCTTTCTCTGAGGATATTGGCAGGTACTTTACCCAAAAGAGTGAAGTAAATTTCGGTCTTGACCCCGAATGGGCTGTTCCAGTTTAAAGTCATGCCATTTGATATGAAAAATGTACCAGCCACCTTTCAAAGCCCAAGTCCCATTCCTGGGTCTTGGTATTTGACGTTGGTAGATGGTTCCATGGGATGTGAAAACAAAAGTTATTGGGGAGGTTGCTATACCATCAATGGAGAGGGAAACACTGCAATTCCTGGGACTGAGTGGTTTAATCAGAAAGTCTTGCTGAGCTTTAGCAGTGTGTGTGCTGCACCGACTGACATTTTGAAGAAATGCAGAAACTTGCACTGGATGGAGGAATGTGAGAAGGCATTTGTTAATCTGAAAGCTGTGTTAATCACTGCCCCAGTATTAGCCACAACTTAATTGCACAAAGCCATTCAAGGTGGCTAGTGATGTAATTGATCTGGGTATTGGTGCTGGACACTTGTAAGAAGATGATGAGAAGATACAAAGACCTATTGAGTATTTTTCCATAATATCAAAAATTATCAACTTAAATATTCCACAACTGAGAAACAGATCTTGAGCATGGTGTTGGCATTGCAACATTTCAAACATTCATTCCCAGGAATGTGTCGGAGACATATTGTGCATACCGATCATCAACCTGTAGGGTTTTTGGAAAAAATTAAGGACAAAAAGTCCAGACAGTTTTGATGAAACATATTTTTTCAGCCATTCAATTTGAAAAACAGATATGTAACATGACAAGAGAATGTAATTACTGATGTGTTGTCATGACTTTGATGAAGGAAGATGGAGGTGCTCGGTGGTGGGACAAAACAGACTGAAATGGACTGTGGTAGTGAATGTTTGCATGTTTAGAGACAATGTAATGTATATTTGCTGTTGTGTGTTAATAGTGTAAGGCTAAAGATTTTTAAAACTTAAGTAATCTTTGTAAATTAATGATTTTCTTTAAGGGGGAGGGAAGTGTGGCATGCTATGGCTTTCAGAGGTATATTTGGTCCTGGTTTTTTTAATAAGAAATGTTGAGACAGAGATCCTGAACAATCTGCTCCAAAGCCAATAGAGTAAACAGCTTGTGAGGGATCCATGGTATTTTAAAAGTTGGAACAACAGAAGCAGCCTGAATGGGAGGGATTAAGCTCCAAAAGAACCAGGATTTTTAGTTTTACCTTTCTGCAGTTGCTGGGATCTTGAAGATAAATGTTGAAGGTCTTGTTCCTCTCTCTGTTACAGCTATAAACTGGGGCTCTCTTCCTGTTGCTAGAATTGCATGGGAGACAATCTGTTTTACTGAATATGCCTTTGCCAAGGGACTGTTTATAGGGTGTTATTGTACTGCAACAATTAACTGGTATTAGTTAATAGATCAATTAATTTTGGCATTTCAGTAGAGTTACAGTTAAGCTAATTCTTTTTATTTTTTATTTTTACTGCAGTTTAACTGTAGTGTAAAAATAAAGTGTGTTTTGCTTAACTCGTTTGACCAATCAAATTGCATCTGGCATGAACCACCACACACTTCCCTTGAAGAAAAAAAATAATTGTTAGGATCTAGATGATCTTCTTAATATGTTTTGCAGAAGTTTAGTCTGGTCCATAATAGAAAAAGATACTCATAAGGAATATGATAAACAGACCATGGGCAGGAAGAGATATACTGTGTATCCAAGCCTAAACCCATAGATAAGTTCGAGGTTTCCAAAATAATAAAAGTGATCTGTTTACTCCAGTTGCTGGAACTCATTACAATGGTTTCATAAGCCTCCTGGGCTCAGTGAGTGTCACTCACCTGGATTCATAAATGGGCTCACTGACTGAGTGAGCTCAGAGTGTGAATAAAATCTGATGCTGAAGGACACTCAAATTCACCGCACAACATGAATCTGATGGATCTAATGTTTCTGCTCTTTGATATTGAACCCATTTTCTATCCCATCCTTGGAGTCACTGGAGTTCTGTGTGAGTTATTGTAACTGTTGCTGGTTTGACTGCTGTGATCATGTAATTTGTTGGCGCAGTATTTGTTGCTTTGTCAGACATTTACAGTTTTATTTCAGATACTGTTGATCATTAACATCCCGTGATGTTTCTCCTTATTTTAGCTGTAGTCTCTTCACCAATTTTAACATGCAGCCAAACTGGGGTCAATCTGCTTCAATTAAATTCTGTGCATTCAATTTATTTCAGGAATTAAATCTGAGGTAAGTATATTTTTACTGATTTCAAGAAACCTATTTCATATAGTTCCCATCTTCAGTCTTGGAATACAAGACAGGATGCATTGTATTTGGATGTTGTTTTGTGCATTGAAGCAAAGTGGGGAGATGCACCTTCACTGCAATGGAACGTATGCTCTCTGACACCAAAGAATTGCCCTCAGGAATGGACTATGTCAGGCCTTTTACACCATCAGAACATCCTGAAGCTCCTCACACCCTGTGAAGGATCACTGTATTTTTAAATATTCTTTATGAGGATGTGACAGGTCACTGACTGGACCAGTGTTTATTGCCCATCTCTAACCATTCTTGAGAAGGTGGTGTTGAGTTGCCTTCCTGATCTGCTGAGCCTGTGCAGATTATGGAGGAATGGATTTCCAGGATTGTGACAGAGAAAGAAAAGCGAATTAGATCCACGTCGGGATAGTTATGGCTTGGAGGGAAAATTGTAGGTGACACTGTCATCACCCTTGGTGCTGTCTGAGGGGTCTTGGTGAGTTATTATAATCCATCTGTAGATGGTACACACTGCTGTCCCTCTGCCAATGGAGTCAGTGCAGAAGGAAGTGGATGAAGTGCCAATCACACGGGCTGCATCGTCCTGAATGGTGTTGGGATTCTTGAGTGTTGTTGGAGCTGCCCTCATTCGGCGAGTGAACGTTTGTAGCATCCCCTGATTCCGATTGCCTTGCCTTGCCGTTGAGCTCAGACACAAAGGCAGAAAGCTTGTCATGGGTGTCAGCATCTTCAGTCAAGACAAATGAGATAGACTTCACTCACAGAGTAAATCAAGGGCAGCCTCTGATACTAGTCCAGAGGATTGGACATGATCAATCAGACAGTCAGGGTCTTATCCTCACAGGGGGATGAGGAGTTGACTGTCTGGCAGCCCACCATCTGCCCTGATGCTTTCTGCCCTATTGAGGGCTGTTTTCCTCCTGGAGTGAGAGAGAGGAAGGGATGAAGGGAGCTGAAAGTGGGTGGGACAGCTGTGACATTTGGTGGAGGTGGGAAGGTGACCCGAGTGAGTGAGGAGGCCGTGCCAAGGGCAAGTGGTGTTATGGGTAGGGAGAGTGAGAGTAAGTGAGGGAAGATGGTTCAGGCAACACTGTGAGTGGTAGCATTGGGCCATTTCAGAAGGAGAGACAGGATCAGAGATAGAATGAGTGTGAGGTGGAGGAGAGAAGATAGTGGCAGGTTGGCAGAGTGGAGAAGGACCATCTCCCTACACCGCTAGTCAGTTCTGCATACTGCTGAGACTGCACTGACCTGGGTGGTAATCACAGCCCAGGCTGGCTTGGGTTGCTGTCATGCCCACTGCTGTTGGTGTTTGTAGAGTAAGACGATATTCTGTGTCTGAATCACCCCATCCAGCAGGAGCTCCAGGTTCCTGCCCACAAACTGGAGTACCCATTTCCCCATGTGTGCCAGGCCAGGGGCAAACCAATGGTTCCCTTTCTCAGTCACCATGCAGGACAGTTCAGGCCTCACAGTGCTTGCCCAGGTGCACTGTAGGATTTTAAAGTTGGCATCGGCACGAGTGATGTCGATCATTATGTGGATATCCAGTGAGTGCCAACTCTTAACTTGCACTTCCCGAAAAAAAGATATCGACTTATATTTTTGCAAAGGTAAAATTCTCATTGTCCATTGAGTAACTGAACTGTTGATCCATTTGGTCAATGTATCCACCATGTTTATTTCAGGTCTAGTGTAAAATTGTTTTTTTTATTGTTTACGCTATTTACACATTTTCAGGTAAAATTTTGCGTGACCTTTTTGATTACCTTTGCAGCTAACCTAATCGCAATTGTGACACTATCGGGAAGGAAGTGTGGTCTTTCTAAAGGTGTCAACT
Organism: Chiloscyllium plagiosum; assembly: GCF_037043375.1. Lineage (NCBI taxonomy): Eukaryota > Metazoa > Chordata > Chondrichthyes > Orectolobiformes > Hemiscylliidae > Chiloscyllium > Chiloscyllium plagiosum. Next base: position 95,081,681 of record NW_028270148.1, read on the forward strand.
TGTACCTGATTGCTATGGCTGGAGCAGATCTGCTGATTGTCCTTATTCAGGTCATACTGGACAAGATGAATCGCTCATATCTACACATTGTATTCTTCTCCTACCCTCCTGGTTGTAGCATCAGAGACGTTATTGGTTCCACAGCTGTAAGTAGCTCAGTCTGGCTCACAGTCACCTTCACCTTTGACTGGATGGTGGCTATTTGTTTCCAGAAACTGAAGAGAAAATTCTGCACTGAGAGAAATGCAGCTGTCATTATCACAACTGTCAGTTCACTGAGTTTATTAAACAAAATACCATTGTATTTTAAATATGAACCATACTATTGCAAAATAACCTATGAATATTTCTACGATCCTGCATGGATAGCTTTTGATTGGGGGGATCATATTTTAACTCCAGTGCTCCCTTTCTTCCTGATCCTGCTGCTCAATGCTGTCACCGTCAGACACATCCTTCTGGCTAGTGCAGTCCGCAGGAAGCTGAGAGGACAACAAAACGGGGATAAGCCAAATGATCCAGGAATGAAGAATCGAAGAAGATCCATCATTTTGCTCTTTGCCATTTCGGGCAGTATTATCCTGTTATGGATCACTCGTGTCATAACTCTCACGGTTCAGCGAATTACTGGGTGGTATATTAGAGCACCAGCTGGATATTGGGTGGGAGATCGCATGGGGACAATGCTTCAGTTATCCAGCTCCTGCACCAACACATTTATTTACGCAGTCACACAGAGGAAGTTCAGAGAGGAGATGCTGAATACTGTGAAATATCCCTTCATCACCATCCAGAATTCCATTAAACGATGGGAACAAAGCTGGTCAATGTAAGCATGGTCCGGAAAGGAATATTATTGTTCATCTCCAGCCCAGCTGCTGTTGAGGCAGCACGTGCAAAGAGATTTGAAAATGAGAATCAGATTGTTCCTCAAGTTGAATAAATTATTTAACACAAGTGTGTTTTTAGGGTATCTGCTCCTGGTCAGTGAAGATCCATTAACACTTGGCCCATTCACATTTGGGGAATATAATGTAAATTTTCACTTCATTTTTAAATCATGGTTCTAGTGCAATACATGTCACGTTGTCTTATGCTGTAATTGTAGAAGAGCAATTGAATTGGAGATTGTATTTATGAATGCCATTGACATGATTTAGAAGGGATAATATTAACAGAATCATCACCTACAACTGGCTCTCTGACTTGTGAGTGATGGTATCTTGCAATACACAATAGTAAGATCTTAGCTCTGATTACAGCTGTAGCTCCCCATAATTCTATTAGTTTTTAAATCGTTATGGGAAAGGATAGGCCTTGTTTCAAAGTTACAGTTCTAAATTGGTGTAAGTCAATGTTGATGGTACAAGACAGAAACTTTCAAAAGCTGATTGGTGTAGACTGTTGTCAGGTAAAGGACAATCTGGCAAGTGAGAGGCTCAAAGGTGAGATACTGAGAGTTCAGAAACAGTCTGATCCTGTTAGAGTGAAGGGTAAGGCTGGCAGCAGGAGGGAACATGGGATGAATAGGGGCATCGAGAGTCTGGTCAAGAATGTGAAGGAGGCATGTATCAGGTAGAGACAAGTGGGATCAAGTCAGCCTTGAAGTGTATAAGGGGTATAGGGGCATTCTTAAGAGGGAAATCAGGAGGACAAAAAGGGGAAATGAAATAACCTTGAAGATAAGGTTAATATTATCCAAACATTTTCAACAAGAATATTAAGGGTTAAAGAGCAAATAGTGTGGTAATGGAGCCCCTTAAAGATCAAGTACAGGAGGTGGCAGAGTCACCTAATGAATATTTTGTTTCAGTGGTTATTGTGGAGAAAGACATGGAGCTTGAGAACTTGGGGAAATAAATATTGATGCATTGAAAACGGTTCACATTACAGAAGAGGCAGTGCTGGAGGTCTTAAAAAGGCCAAAGGTGAATAAAACTCCAGGGCTTGATCAAGAGTATCATTTTCTAAATGGGGAGAAAAGTTAAAAGTCTAAAGTGCAAAGAGACTTGGGAGTTCTAGTCCAGGATTCTCTCGGGGTAAACTTGCAGGTTGTGTCAGGAGTTAGGAATGCAAATGCAACTCTGGCATTTAATTTGAGAGGATTGAATATAAAAGCAAGGATGTACTTCTGAGATCTATAAAGTTCTGGTCAAATCACATTTAGAATATTGTGTGCAGTTTTGGGCCCCATATCTCAGGAAGGATATACTGGCCCTGGAGCATGTTCAGAGGAGGTTCATGAGAATGGTGCCAGGAATGAAAAGCTTAACATATGAGGAACATTTGAGGACACTGAATCAATACTCGATGGAGCTTAGAAGGATGATGGGGAGTCCAATTGAAACGTACAGCATACTGAATGTCCTGGACAGAGTAGATGTTGGGAAGATGTTTCCATTGGGAGGGAAGATTCAGACCTAAGGGCACAGCCTTAGAGTCTTTCCAGCATCCTGTGTTTGTTTCAGATTTTCAGCATCTGCAGTGTTTTGCTGTTATTGAAATAAATGTCAGCTGTTATTGAATCACAAACTCACAATGTTTAAATTTATCATCTTGCACTTCATGCATCTACTTCCACAAAGCCAACTGTATCGCTTGTTCGACAGTCTCGAATATGGTTTTGATTGCTGTGCCCATCTTTAGCGCAGTCAGTCCACAAAACAAGACAACAGAAAGACAGTGATGACAGGGGGAGAATGATGGACAGGAGATTGAAGGGCCTACCAGGAAGGTGAACGGAAATATATGGTTTTCATAGATATTTGGTCAACCCGTCTTGCCATGGAAGGTTAGGTTTGTACAAATAGACTATGTTCGACTTTCATAAGTTCTCAAAAAGAAAGAAGTTGGGCAGAACCAAATTAACGTGTTGAATTGGATTGTTAGATCATAGTTACTCCAACAGCAAGTTGCCCCGGAGCCTGGAGCAGATTGGAGTCAGTCAGACAGTCACATCTGATGAAGTGGAAGTTTCAGGAGACAGTCAAGGCCAAGTCAATCGTTGTTGGAGAAACCGTGTCAGAATCAGGCTCATCTAGGCCAAGGAACTCCCCCCTAATTCAGAAAGTTTGGATTCAAGAAAGGTATTATTCTCTTAGAAACAGAAATCCCATGGTTCAGTTAGATTTGTGAATAAACAAAAGAGCTCTGTGTGTTGAACGGAATGTTGAACATTCTGCAACTTTTTCATGAAGTGATATTTTGGAAAACTTTAAAGATTAACAAAGGTTGATGAAAATGTAATTATTAAAGAAAACAAACACAATATTTTAAAAAAGCAAAAACATCTACAAATATAAAAAGGGAAGAGAGGAGCTAAAGTGATTGTTGGTCCCTTGGAGGGTGAGGCTGGGGAGTTAATCCTGGGGAAAACAGAAATGGCAGAGACACTAAGTTAATATTTTGCTTCACCTTCCACTGTGGAGGACACTAGAGCCATTTCAATAGTAACAGGTAATGCAGAGGTTATAGACAGGGAGGGACTTAGAACAATCATCATCACGAGGGAAACAGTAATGAGCAAAATATTGGGATTGAAGCCAGACAAATCCCCAGGGCCTGAAGGGGTCCTCCTTGGGTCTGAAAGGAAGTGGCAGCAGAGATCGTGGATCCACTGCTTATAATTTTCCAAAATTCCCTGGATGCAGGCAAAGTTTCAGTGGGTTGGAAAATGCTACTAGAGCACCTTTATTCACAACAGGAGGTAGGCAGAAAGTAGCTAACTATAGAGCAATTAGTTTAACATGTGCAGCTGAGTAATTGTTGGACTCCATTATAAAGGAAGTAATAACAGGACATTAGGAAAGTCGAAATACAATCTATTACAGTCAGCATGGTTTTATGAAGAATAAACTATGTTTGACTAATTTGCTGATGATCTTTGAAGATGTAACAAGCAAAGTGGAGAATGGGGATCCTGTCGGTATCTGGGCTTCCAGAAGGCAATTTGATACAGTGCCACACAAAAGGTTAACATACAAGGTAAGATCACATGGGGTTAGGGGTAATTTATTCGCTCACACAGAGGATTGGCTCACCAACGGAAAGCTGAGACTCCAGAGAAATGGGTCTTTTCATGGTTGGCAAGATGCCCTAGTATCTGGATTAGAGGTGCTGGAAGAGCACAGCAGTTCAGGCAGCATCCGAGGAGCAGTAAAATCATGATGCTGCCTGAACTGCTGTGCTTTTCCAGCACCTCTCATCCAGAATCTGGTTTCCAGCATCTGCAGTCATTGCTTTTACCAAGATGCCCAGGATTCAGTCCTCAGACTCCAACTGTGTACAATCCATACTAATGACTTGGATGTTGGGACAGAAAGTGCTCGATCCAAATTTTCAGATGGCACTAAAATAAGTAAGAAAGTAATTTGCAAGGAAGAAATAAGAAATTTATAATTGGATATAAATAGTTTTGGTGAATGAGCCAAAGTTTTGGCAGATGAGGTTTAATGTGGATAAGTGTGAAGATATTCAATTTGGTCAAAAGAATAGAAAGTCAACCTATTATCTAAATGGTGAGAAACTTTAGAGAGTTTCAGTGCAGAGGGATCTGGGTGTCCTTGTGCATGAATCTCAAGGTATTATAATGCGGTACAGCAGGTAATAAGGAAGGCAAATAGAATTTTGGCATTTATTGCTAAAGGTATAGAATATCAAAGTAGGGAAGTATTGCTGCAACTATACAAGACGGAGGGGACGGTGGCTCAGTGGTTAGCACTGCAGCCTCACAGAGCAATGGTCTCAGGTTTGATTCAAGCCTCGGGCGACCATCTGAGTGGAATTTGCACGTTCTCCCTGTGTCTGCGCTAATTTCCTCCGGGTGCTCCGGTTTCCTCCCACAGTCCAAAGATGTGCAGGTTAGGTGCATTAGTCAGTGGAAATGTAGGATGATACGATAAGGGGATAGGTCTGGTGGGATGTGGGTCGGTGTGGGCTTGTTGGGCCAAGTAGCCTGTTTCTGTAGTGTAGGTGTTCTCTTCTCTAAGACTTTAGTGAGACTGTACCTGGGGTATTGCATAAGTTTTGCCTCTCTTAATTGAGGTAGTTAGAGGTACTTCAGAGGAGATTAACCAGATTGATTCCAAAGATAATGAGAGATTGATCAATTTAGACTGACACACTATGGCGATCAGAAGAATGAGAGGAGTTTAATTGAGGTAGATAAGATAATGAAGAGAAGCTGCTATAGATATTTTGTCTTTGGGGCAATCTCAAACAAGAGCGTTTGGATAAGGGATAGCAGATTTAAATTAAAGATAATGATAAGTTACTCCTCTCAAAGTATCATGAATCTGTGAAATCCACTATGGAAGGCTGGACACTGATTTAAGGAGGAGACAGACACATTTTGAATTGGTAATGGGGTGAAGGGTTACGGGGAGTGAGCAGGGAAGTGTATTGAGTCCGAGATGAGAGCAGCCATGATGGTATTAAATGGCGGAGCAGGCTCAAGGGGCTGCATTGTCTTCTCCTGCTCCGAGCTCTTATGTTCTTAGTGCCCTCTTGTGGCCATTTGTGGATGTACAGAAGCAAGCCAGAATGAATGGATTCAGTGGTGTATTTGAACTTCACATGTTTGTTTTGGTAAAACAAAAGGATTAGTTTCACTCAACATAATCACTTTTCCACTTTCTCTTTCAAGGACGTACTCCTTGCAAATCATTTTGCATCACCTCAGTCACTCTCCTAATTAGTTTGAGAATGCAAAAAAACAAACATAAACTTTCCCTTCATTTCTCATGATATTCACTTGGTGACATTTACTCCAACATTTCACTGTCACTTGTTCATTTCTTGGTACCAAGTTCATTATGATGTCTTCACTCACATCTGCCTTTTGGTGCTACAGCCTCTTATGGTGAACACTAAATATTCTCCCCCCCCCCCCACAACCCCCCTCCCCCTTTCTCCTTTCCTGTCTCCCTTTCCCTCTGTGACTATTTCCCCCCTTTTGGAATGCAGTGTCTGTGCTTGAAGACAGTGGTCTATGTTTTACACTGACTCTCAGTGTCAGGTCGAAGAGTGAATTCGAAGCCCGGCCTTGCCGCAGTGACCCTGGGACTGCTGGGTTTACCACAGGCTGCCTCTTCATTAGCCTCCGGCAAGCTCTTCATCCCCAAAATGGGGCTAATGGCTTCCTGCTTCTACCCAATGGACCAGGGGCTGATGGCTCTGACCCCACAGCAGTGTCCCCGGGAGAGGGAGGGGGCAGACCCTGAGGGTATCTCAAATTGGAGCAACCCTCAGACAATTAAGACAGTATTAGACTTGAGGAGGTTAGGGAGGGGTGTATGCTCCATGGGATGGAGCATAAACACCTCTGGGAGGGTTACTTGGAGAATTCTCCTGTTTGGACCAAGACACCTCCAGCACTGATACCCTTCCAACCACCCTCACCAAAAGTTACCACAAGGAAGCCATTTCCCTGAAGCTGGTGGGTGCTCACAACATGGTCAGGATTTGCCTCACAGTCTGGAAAATGGCAGCTGGTCATGAGACCACAAGATATAGGAGCAGAATTAGGCCATTCAGCCCATCGAGTCTGTACCACCATTGCATCATGGTCCTTACACTGGTCCACAACTGTTACCTTCATTGTACAAATTGATGCCTGTCTCCATGGTGATGGTAGCTGGTCTGGAACCCAGTCATTGGGAAACTTCAATGGTGGCAGCACAGCAATAGGGCGCTACTCCAATGCAGCACCTTCCTACTTTACCAGCCTCACAACCTCCAATCTCACTAATGTCTCGTGAGAGTGAAGTAAGGGGAGACAGTGGCTGATTCTGTGAACACCTGTCTTCAGAGATGATAGTGCCATCAAGAAATTATCATGAGATCGGCTTCTATTCTGGCCAATCAGAAATTGGCTTTGTTTCCTTTTTATTTGATGTGGGGAGTTGAGTGTGTGGCGCCATCTAAAGGACAGTGAGAAGCAGCTGTTAGACACAAGGTTTCTGCCCGTCTTTCACTCAGGTTTGAGCAGGACATCAGGAGCTGTCCTTCCCAATCATGTGACCATCCTTCACTGAGCATGGAATGACTGAGCCAGGAGCTGTCAGCTTCAGGAAGTAAATCATTCAAAGGTTTGTCTTCTGCCAGCCACCTTACAGACCCAGTGGGAGGAGCTCTGTGGAAATATTATCCCAGCCCCACCCTTTTCTGTTTCTCTCTGAGCTTGCTGTTCCTTTATCTCCCTCAGTGTCAATTACTCCCTCCTGTAACTCTGTTACCAACTCGCTTTATTCTCTCTCTTTTGAACTGTTTCCTCACAATTCATCTCTCTGTCTTGACTCTGATTTCACTTCCGCTGTTTCCTGTAAGGTCTCAGAACCTTCCCACACATCGCCCTCTTTCTTCCATCTCTCCTCTCTTTTGCTCAAGTTCTGTCTTCCAGTTTGTACATTCCCAATCACCTGTCCCCGGGGGCTCCCCTTAAAATACTTTCATTTTGTTTTCCTCTTTTATTTTGTTGTCAGGGAGCACATTCCATCCCTTCAGTGGACATTGGGTTAAATCTACAGCTCGGAGAAGATTGTACCTAATCAGCACTTCAGACCGAAACCTGCAGCTGTCAATGTTAGCGCCTACAGGAAGGACTGCAACAGGAAAACCATCAATTTGACTGAAAACCGCAGGCCAACCATATACTTTCAAACAGGGATTTTTATTTGCACATCAGATTTTTAACAGCTTTTGGTCAAAATTGCCTCCATTCTCTTTTATATGAGGTGTTTTCCTTCTCTCAAGCTCTCGTGGTGACCAAGGTACATTTTGTTTGTGAGACTCTATCGGACAGAGATGGGGCAGGCTTGGGATGAGAGGGATGTAGCTCAAACATGGGGAGATATATGGGCTTGTGAAATACAGATTAAACCATTCACCTGCAGGAGAGGGACTTGTAACTTTGAACTTAAATGGGAGCTCTCTCTTGTTGTTAGAGTTAGTGCCCAGGAGAAGTCTGTACACTTTGATAAATCAGAACTCTCTGTAGAGAATGTTCGGCCATCATTACAACCTGGCCTGTCTTCAGGGTTTATATGAAATTCAATAGCTCTCCCATGATAAGGAGAGGCTCCTGACTCTGACTGCCCCGAGCAGGCCCTGGACTGGGACTGGAGGCTGCCCCTGACTTACTGCACAGGAAACCCCTGAGGGAAAGCTCTCTGCCTTGACTTGACTGGGGCCTGCTGACAACTCTGACAAGCTTCCTGGCTTTGTGTCTGTGCTCAATGACAAGGTCAGACAGCAGTGTATGAGCCTGGCTGAGAGAGAAAATGAACAGAAAATGTGAGCCAAAGCAATGGGAGGAGGGATGCTTGAACATCCAGGTTGGTTCCGAGTGAGTATGTGCTCTGAGAGTAAGTGGAGAGCCTGGAGATGCAGCCTGGTCCAGTCCATGAGCTGGATGTGTGGCCCTGAATGTACAGGGTCCTTGCTGCAGTGTTACAATGAGAGTTGTCAGTGCACACCAAGGGGCAGCATTGAAGTGCAGAAGGGTCCTGTAAGTGGACTCGATATATGACATGGGGGGTTTTTGATGCTGGTACGTGTTGGATGCCAATGTCCGTGGGGGTGGGGAGCATGTGACCGATGCCTATGGACTATGCTCTGAGATGTTGGTGTCCGGTCTCCAACATGAAGGTCTTTCAGATCAAGCGGTGAGCTGCATCCACGAGGTACTCGCTGCGGTTTCCTTGTTGCGTTTTCCCAGAAACTGAACTTGTTTGTTGAGTTTGGTCAGATGTGAGGCTGAATATTAATGAGCTGAGTTGGGATGCTAACAAGGTGGTGTTTAACCGTCACTAATGCCCATCAATCCCCATCTCCCTGTTGCCCAGTGAGAGTTTCCACACGCCACTTATCAAAAACATGAAAGGTGGAGCAAGAACATCTTGATGTTTAGACGGGCCTCGCTGCACTGGTCACCTGACTCTGTCACATGACTTGCCATTGCCTCAGTCACAAAGACCCCGGCAAAATTCCACTCGAAATTTATTCCCACAAAAACCTGATATGTACATGCATTGAAAAACATTCACTCCCTCATGGGCACACACACAGACACACAGACACAGACAGGCACACACAGACACAGACAGACACACACATACACACACACACACTCGCAGAAACAAATTCTCGAGAGGAACTATGCATTCATGTTATTAACAGAAATATAAATGCAAATCATGGGTACAATTTAGCTGTTTATGATGTACTTGTGGTAAATTGATTGACTTCTCTCTTGTAGATCTTTGAATGAATGGAATTGCGAAATGTTTGGGTTTCCAGAAGAATCAGGGTGCAGTTTTATAAAGTTTTTTTTGTTGTTGGCGATAAGTTCAGGGCTGTCTCACGCAATGCCTGAGCTGATTGGTTGTCCTGGAAGGGTCCTATTCTTGGTGCTAGAGGAAGGGTCCCTCCAGTTCTGGTGGTTTCAGCACGACCTTTCCCCAGGTTCGTTCTTGGAATAATCGCCCAAATTTTCCCTGAGTATGACAACCAACAAGAGGGAAAGACATCCTTGACCTCATCCTTATCAATCCACCAGCTGCAGATGCATGTGTCCGTTACATTTCCTGTAAGAGTTATTGTCACACAGCCCTTGTGGAGACAAAACCCTTCAGCATTTTGTGTGGCACTATCACCGTGATAAATGGGACAGACTGAGCAATTCAAGCCTGGGTATCCATGAGGTGCTGTGGGCCATCAGTGGAATTGTGCTCCAGCACAATCTGTAACCTCATGGCTCAGCATGTTCCTCCCTCAACCATGACCGCGAAGCCAGGGGCTCAACCCTGGTTCAATGGAGAGTGCAGGAGGGCATGCCAGGAGCAGCACCAGGCAGCCTGAAAAATGAGATGTCAACCTGGTGAAGCTCCCAACCAGGACAGCTTGCATGCTCAACAGCAAAAGCAACAAGTGATACGCAGGCCTAAGACATCCCAAAACCAATGGATGAGGTCTACACTCTGTAGTTCTGTCACATCCAGTCTGAATGGTGATGGAGAATTAACCAACTCACTGGAGGAGGAGGCTGAACAAGGCCCCCACGCCTCCCCCCCATCCTCAATGATGGAAGAGCCCAGCACGTCAATGTAAATGATAAGGCTGAAGCATTCACAGCAACCTTCAGGCAGAAATGCCGAGTGGATGATCCATCTCAGAGTCCAGCAGCTGTAACCTTGTGTGCCTCACTCTGCCCAAGCACCCTATGATCTGTGTGTCCTTGATTGTTATGACCTGCCTGTACTGCTCGCAAAACAAACCTTTTAACTGGACTTAGGTATATTTGAAAACAATAAATCAAAAATAAATCAAATCGAGTCACAGATACTGGTCTTCAGCTAATTTGATTCACTCCCTGTGATACTAAGAAACAGTGGGAGAGACTGGATAATTGATAAATTTCCTGACAATATTCCGGCCATAGTACTGAAGACTTGTGCTCCAGATCTTGCTGCTTCCCCACCCAAGCTGTTCCAGTACAGTCACAACATTAGGAACACTGCAGCAGGCAACTCTCTGCCAAAGCCTGTCCACCATCTACACGGAACATGTCAGGAATGTACGGAATATTCCCCATTTGCCTGGATTGGTGCAGCTTCAGCTACACTCAAGAAGCTCCACACCATCCAGAATAAAGCAGCTGGCTTGATTGGCACTGCACCGAAAAGCATCCACTCCCTCCACGACCGATGCTCAGTAGCAGCAGTGTGTACGAGCTACAAGATGTACTGCAGAGATTCACCAAAGATCCTCAGACAGCACCTTCCAAACATGAAACCACTTCCCTCTAGAAGGACAAGGGCAGCAGATACACAGAAACTAAACCACCTGCCAGTTCCCCTCCAAGCCACACACCATCCTGACTTGGAACTATCCCCTTCACTGTTGCGGTGTCAAAGTCCTGGAATTCCCTTCCTTAGGGCATTGTGGGTCAACCCTCAGCACATGGACTGCAGCAGGTAAAGATGGCAGCTCCCCACCACTTTCTCAAGGGCAACTAGGGACAGGCAATAAACGCTGGGCCCAGCCAGAGAGTCACACATCCCGGGAGTGAATAAAGAAACCTGCACAACCAACAAAGTACTTTATAAATGAGTCCTTGCTGTAATGTAGCAGTGAATCTGTACACAGTGAGATCTCACATTCAACAATAAGAGAAATGATCAAACAATCTGCTTTCAGTGATGGTGGTTAGAGGATAAATATTACCCAGAAGACTATGGATGACTTCACTGCTTGTCCTCAAAGGAGGGCTGTGGGAAATGTTACACCCAATGAGGAGCGTGGACTGGTGTAGTGTTACCAGCTCATCTGAAGTGGAATTCTGTCAGCCTCAGTCATGTGCTTGATCACATGACCCTGTGATGCAGAGTTGAGAATATCAGCACAGAGCCAAGAATATTACTTGTAGTTAGTAGAGACTGAGAAGGACAGAATTGTAATATTCAGTACATTCATGTGAATGCTTTGTAACTTTGTTTCTAGTTAATTTTTAAAAAAATATTTGACACATTGAATAATTGCAAGAAATTGAGTCATTATTGCATTTCTCAAATTTTCTCTGAATTGAGACTGAGCCAATGCATAAACACATGTGTTTGTACAGGAGCTCAGCAGCTGAAACATATCTCCAGCATAGACTGTGATAAGTAAGATATCAGCATAATGATCTGGCTCATAAAACATGTCTGCAATTCAAGAAATCAGGAAAAACATAGTCTATGGCATCCACAGCACAATGAAAGTGCCAGAAATGGCGAACAATAAAGTGATGGATTTCCTTCGGCTCTGCATCTCTGGATCGTCGCTGTTCTGGGTGTTGCGTTGACCTTGCAGTGCTCTGCGGGTTCGATTCGCCATCACAATGTGTCGGACAGTCAGTGCGTTGAGCAGTAAAATAAAAAAGAATGGCTATAGTGGGTTTAAAATGGTATCAAGCCAGTCAAAACTGATCCATCCTGACTAGATAAAATAGTCTGGTATGAACTGAGTGCCCCACTCCACATTGTTAATTATCTAGATTGGCTCAAAAGCAGAGTACAGGGGGATGTTTTTGACTGAAAACACAACACACATAGTCACTATCACCACAGCTGCAGTCTCCTCCCTGCAATACTTTGCTCTCAACTTCTGGCAACAAATGAGGACAAAACGATCGACAGTGAAAGCGACCGTGAGCCAAACAGAGCAGTCAACAGCTGTGTAGTTGATCACCTCATTGATGCTCCTTATTGAGGTGAAGTGTAGAAATGAAAATGGGAAATAGCAGTAAAGCATGGAGTAGATTATCACATTGGAAATAATGACCAGGAGATCAACTGTCGTCATACCCACCAAATAAAGAGAGATCCCTTTGGACAGACCACAGCCTCCACGAAGTCGAAGGACAATTGTTAGGAGGTTGGCTACAAAGAAAAGAGCAGAATCCCCAGATTCCTAACACAACATTGTTTGGAAATTACAGCACAACAACAGGTCATTTGGCTGAGTAGGTCTACGTTGAGGTTCACACTGCACACATGTTTCCTCCCACCGCCTTCATCTTACAATATTGAGATATTATTCCTTTCAGCCCCATGTAGTTACTGAGATTTCCCATCAGCCAAATTCACAAAGGTGGAGAAATATTGCACAGATTGGAAGGAAGCAAATTTCTTTCACAAAACAGAAACCCTTTACAGAGACAGATTGGGTGGGTGTACCCTCCAACACTTTGCCTTATGTCAGTCTATAATTAAATGGAGGCTGGGTGGAGGTGGGAGGGGCTGCCTCCTTTGAATATTGACTAATTTACATACACTGAAGCTCATTGTAAGCTCGAATGACCACAATTGTATGGGATCCATTCGCATTTACCGAGGTTGCACCAATAATAATGGAATGGGGAGAGGGTTTCCAGCAGTGTTATGTCAGGGGCACTGATTAGGTTAAAAATCCATCAAAGATTTTGCAAGCTGAGAGGTTGGATGGTTTTGGTGATGTCTCTGAAGCTCCAGTTTCTGCACAGAATGTGTCCCTCCAGGGGTCAGTGATATCTCTTCATCACCAATCAGTTCAAACTGTGTGACGGGTATTCAATGGCCATAACCTGAAAGGCACCCATGGCTCACGACTCAAACAGGAGTCCACAGGCAGCTGTCCCCATAGGGATTGTAAAAGTGGGAGGAGGTCAAGATAAGAAGGTTCAAGAGGGCAGATTGCCAAGGGCAGGTGGGCTCTGTATAACATGGACATCATGGACCTAGTCCTGTGTAAGGAAACCATTGAGAATAACAGCAGCCTGAAAGGAGAATGTACAATCAGTGCCTGAAGTTTACAAACAGAGGGAAAACTATCTGCATCATCTGGAGTTCCAATGTGTCCACAGAGTGTGTCCCTCCAGGGAGACAGTGATGTCCCATTGTGACAAATCAGTTCACCAGAAAGGAAGACGGTCACAGGATTCAGGAATCTTGCTGGATTCTCAAAACCGGAAGGTGTCATCGATTACAAGCATGTTGCTGTTGAGGTTTCAATGAGACAACCAGGGTTATTTATAAATATTAAAGTGACTCATTCCCTAAGGGGAGAAAGTGAGGACTGCAGATGCTGGAGATCAGAGCTGAAAATGTGTTGCTGGAAAAGCGCAGCAGGTCAGGCAGCATCCAAGGAACAGGAGAATCGACGTTTCGGGCATAAGCCCTTCTTCAGGAGGGCTTATGCTCGAAACATCGATTCTCCTGTTCCTTGGATGCTGCCTGACCTGCTGCGCTTTTCCAGCAACACATTTTCAGCTCACTCCCTAAGGGTCCAATTAGTCAGCAATTATTGACTAAGGCTTCTCCAGATATGTGTGTGTATTCCAGGGAGGGGTCATGATTCATACAACCTTCAACACCACTCAGTTCCATCGTGGGCAATGTACCACAGCCCTTGGAGAGATAGATTCTGGGATGTAAGGGCTGTCTGTTGACGAGATCTGTAGATGTAACAGAGTTGTTGTTATGGGTGACTTCAACTTCCCCAATATTGATTGGAACCTCCTTAGTGCAGATGGTCTGGATGGATCCGATTTTGTCAACCGTGTTCAGGTAGCATTCCTGACTCAATATGTAGATAGGCCCACTGGGGGGAGGCCATATTTAATTCGGTGCTCGGCAACGAGCCAGGCCAGGTGTCAGATCTCTCAGTGGGAGAATGTTTCGGTGACAGTGACACCTTTACCATAGCCATGGAGAGGGACAGAAACACACAGTGTCGGAAGGTATTTAATTGGGGGAGGGGAAATTATACTGTTATTAGAAAGGAGCTGTGATGTATGAATTGGGAACCATTGTTCTACAGGAAAGGTTCAATAGAAATGAGGAGGCTCTTTCAGGAGCACTTGTTCCAAGTGTTGGATAACTTTGTCCCACTGAGCCAGGCAAGGAATAGTAAGGTGAAAGAGCCTGAGATGACAAGAGCAGGGGAGCTTCTCGTCAAAAGGAAGAAGGAAACTTACTTAAGGTTGAGGAAACAAGGATCTGGCACAGCTTCAGGGGATTACAGGGTAGCTCGGAAATAACTCAAAAGTGGACTGAGGAGAGCTGGGAGTGGGCACAAAACAGCCTTGGCGGGTAGGATTATGGAAAATCCGAAGGCGTTCTACACTTATGTGAGAAATAAGATGATCAGAGAGAGGGTGGGGCCGATCAGGGATAGTGGAGGGAACTTATGCCTGGAGACCGAAGAGGTAGGGGAGGACTTAAATGAGTTTATTTCCTTCAGTATTTACTAGAGAGAGGGAACTTGTTGATCGCAAGAACACCTTGGACTGGGTTAATAGGCTTAAACAGATTGATATTAAGGAACTGGATGTGCTGGACATTCTGGGAAGCATCAAGATAGATAAGTCCCCACAGCCAGACCAGGTATATCCAAGGTTACTATGGGAAGCGAGGAATGAGATCATCTGATGATGATCTTTGCATCCTCACTCTCCATGGGAGTAGTACCGGCTGGTTGGAGGGAGGTGAATGTTGTTCCTCTGTTCCAGAGAGGGATTAGGGAAATCTCTGGGAATTACAGAGCAGCCAGTCTTATGTCTGTAGGAAGCAAGGTATTGGGAGGGATTATGAGACAGGATTTATGACCAGGAAAGACACAGTTTGTTTAAGGTTAGTCAGCAAGTCTTTGAGGGGGTCAGGTTATGCCTCACAAGCTTTACTGAATTCTTTGAAGACATGACGAGACAAGTTGACAAAGGTCGAGCAGCGGATATTGTGTAGATGGATTTCAGTAAAGCATTTGTTAAGGTTCCCCACAGTTTGGCTTATTCGGAAAGTTAGGAGGTATGGGATACAGGGAGATTTGGCTATCTGGATACAAAATTGGCTGGCCAACAGAAGACACTGAGTGGTAGTGGATGTAAAGTATTCTGCCTGGAGGTCAGTGACCAGTGGTGGCCCACAGCGATCTGTTCTTGGGCCTCTGCTCTTTGTAGTTTTTATAAATGACTTGAATTAAGAAGTGGAAGGGTCACACAGGTCAGTGGCATTGTAGATAGTGCCGAGGGCTGTTGCAGGGTCCAACACTGACATTGACAGGATCCAGAACTGGGCTGAGAAGTGGCAGATGGAGTTCAACCTGGACAAATGTGAAGTGAATCATTTGCAAGGTCAAATTTGAATGCTGAATACAGAGTTAAAGACAAGATTCTCAGCAGTGTCACGGAGCAGTGGGATCTTAGGGTCCCTGTACGTAGATCCCTCAAAGTTACTACCCACATTGTTAGGGTTCTTAAGAAGGCAAATGGTGTTCTGGCTTACATTAAAAGGGGGATTGAGTTTAAGAGCCACAGGGTTTTGCTGCAGCTGTATAAAACCCTGGTTAGACCACACTTGGAATATTGTGTCCAGTTCTCATTGCCTCATTATAGAAAGGATGTAGATGCTTTAGAGAGGATGGAAAGGAGATTTACCAGGATGCTGCCTGGATTGGAAGGCTTGTCTCAGAGGGATTGTGATCTCGGGCTTTTCCCACTGGAGAGAAGAAAGAAGGGAGATGACTTGAAAAAGGTATAAAAGGTAACGAGAAGCATAGACAGGGGAGATAACCAGAGACTTTTCCCCAGGACAAAAATGGATGTTATGAGGGGGTCATAATTTTCTGGTGATTCGAGGAAGGTATGGGCAGATGTCAGAGGTAGGTTCTTTATGCAGAGAGCGGTGGGTGCATGGTAGTAGAGTCAAAGATATCAGGGACATTTAAGTGTCTGTTGGACAAGCACATGGATGGCAGTAAAATGAGAGCTGTGTAGGTCAGGTTGATCTTCGATTAAGATAAATGCTCGTCACAACATCATGGGCCAAGGGGCCTGTATTGTGCTGCTCTGTTCTATGTTCTAAGGCTGGTCACCCCAGTGAGACACAGGAGATCAGATGTTGAGTGACGTTTCAATAAGATTCACACAAGCACCAAGGCGATCTGTCAAAAGAAATGACATCCCGCTCAACTCCTCAATGTCACCTCAAGCTATGACCAGTGACAGGACCATTGTGTGTATGGCAAAGGTAAGGCATGTACTGAAAAGGATGCTGGGATACACACTATCAACAAGCCCTGGTTAGTAAACCCTCAACACAACATCCATCCCTAAGACCAGCCAAATGAACAATAGCAATAACTACACATCCATCCTCATGTGCATGTATTTAATGAAGGTTATCAGCAATACCATCCCTGTAAAGAATCATAAAGTATTCCCCGTGTTCTCCCATATGGACTCAGTGTGTTTCCTTACATTGTTCCTGCCTGCTGCACTGTAGCCTTCCCCATGTTCTGCCAGTTGTCCTGGAGGCAGGTGGCTGACTCTAATCTCCTTTTGTCTGGAATGGCCTTGGGGGTGGTCCTCTGTTTGGCTGAGTCTGTCTGGACCCTGACATGGTGAAGCTCTCCTGCACAGTGTCAGGGGCCTCCTTCATCACCATGGCTCTCTGAAGCATTGGTGTCAGTGGCAGAGGGGAGAGGAGTAACTGTCCCCATCAGGAGTGCCCTGACAGGTACTTCCTGATGGTGACTGCTCCTCCCCATGTCCCACTCTGAGGCTCACTTGGCCCTCCATACTTTCCTGACAGAGGGACAATGGCCCAACGATGATGTCAGATATCTCCATCCTCTTTTCTCTTGCACACTCAGTTCAATGACAATACAATGGATCACTCAAATTCAAACAAAATCCGTCACCAAAACCTCACCCTAATGTGAAACTTTAATCTACCCTCAAAGGCAACCATAATCCCAACTCTCACCCTTATTCTGACCCTCACCGAAATCTAACTGATCCCCAAAACAACCTGAACAGTAAACCTATTTAATGATGAATCCAGCCCCATTTGTGATCACTTAAGACGAAACATGCATGAAACTAGTTGAACAGAGTTACAAATATCTCCATTTCAGAGGAGATCATAGAATTTGGCTATTCCACCATCCAGTCCTCATCCAGCCTCTGAAAAGCATCCCACGCAGTTCCACCACCGTCCCCCCACCATATCCCTGTAACCCTACAGTTCCCATGGCTCATCCACCTTGGCTGCACATCCTGGGTATTATGGGCAATTTCCCTTGGCCAAACCACCGAACTTGCACATCTTTAGACCGTGGGAGGGAATTGGATCACCTGGATAAAACTCAGGCTGATACGGGGAGAACGTGCAAACTCTGCACAGAACCCGGGTTCCTGGCACTGTGAGGCAGCATTGCAAAACACTGAGCCACCGTGCTGCCGAGATGCCAACATTTTCCCTCGGTTGAAGATCATTTGGGTATGTGAGCACGTGGACCGGGCACTATCCCATTGACCTGCCTGATCCCACTGACCAACATCAAATCCAGGCCCATGTCCCAGCAACAGACCCAGACACATGGCAATAAAAACCCAGTCGGAGAGAGCTTTGGGATCCAGAAATCTGAAAGTACCTGTTCCTCCCAGACAAGGACCATTTAGCACACGTCAGGTCACAGATTCCTCATGTCCTCATGGAACAAAACTAAAATTCACAAATTACAGCATGAGCTGTTTCTTGTAGGAACACCTGAAACTGGATCCAGCATGAGGAGAGAAAGAGGGAGGGTTTATACACTGAGAGATATATCAGGGGAAAGAACAGAGTGAAAGTGGGATTGAAAAGATAACACAACCTGCTTCAGCTTCTTACCAGGAACTCCGAAGATTGTGAGGAAATGGTAGTAAGTGAAAGCTATCTGTTCAATTGTTGGTAATTCCATTTTCAGAGAGAGAGGGGGGGGATATCAATTGTTGTTGACAGATCTGAATCATTAGACATTCATCTGTTATATAAAGCAACTAAATCTCCCCTGTGATTTTGTGCGGTTTCAGAGAGAGTGAAATTATTTTGCAGTCTTTGAACAAACAGTCACAGTTAATTTTAACAGATATTACACAATACAATCTTCACCTACACTGGAAGATTGAAGGAGAACAATTGGGCCAGGTCCATCTCAGGGCTCCTTGCTCGCTCTCTTAGTGCTCTCGACACGGATGCTCACACCATCCCTGCCTTGCCTTGACTTTCTCACTTTGCCTCCTCAACTATACAGTCACAGAGTGATGGAGCTGTCCAGCACGGAAACAGACCCTTTGCTTCAACCCGATCATGCTGACCAGACATCCCAACCTAGTCTAGACCCATTTGCCAGCACTTGGCCCATATCCTTGTAAACCTTTCCTATTCATGTACCCATCCACATGCCTTTTAAATGCTGTAATTGTACTAGCCTTCACCACTTCTTCTGGCAGCTCATTCCATACATGCACCACTCTCTGCGTGAAAGATTTGACCCTTAGGTCCTTTTTATATCTTTCCCCTCTGACCCTAAACCTATGCCCTCTAGTTGTGGACTCCCCCACTCCTGGCAAAAGACTTTGTCTATTTATCCTATCCATGCCCATCATAATTTTACAAACCTCTTTCAGGTCACCCCTCAGCCTCCGATGCTCCAGGGAAAGCAATCCCAGCCTGTTCAATCTCTCCCGATAGCTTAAATCCTCCAACCCTGGCAACATTCTTGTAAATCTTTTCTGAACCTTTACAAGTTTCACAACATCCTTTCTGATAGGAAAGAGTCCAGAATTGCATGCAATATTCCAAAAGTGGCCGAACCGATGTCCTGTACAGCTGCAATATGATCTCCCAACTCCCAAACTCAATACTCTGATCAATAAAGGAAAGCATACCAAATACCTTCTTCACTATCCTATCTACCTGTGATTCTACTTTCAAGGAACTATGAACCTGCACTCCAAGATCTCTTTGTTTTGAACTTCAACTTTTTGATCAGGTTTATCCTTTACCATCACTATTTTAAAACTATTAGAATTATAATCACTGGCTCCAAAGTGTTCCCCCCACTGACACCTCTGTCACTTGCCCTGCCTCATTTCTCCAGAGAAGGTCAAACGTTGCTCTTTCTGTAGTCGGTACATCCGCATACTGAATCAGAAAATGATCTTGTGCACACCTAACAAATTCCTCTCCCTTCAAGCCCTTAACACTACAGCAGTCCCAGTCTCTATTTGGAAAGTGAAACACCTGTTCGATTATCAACGTATTAATCTTACAGACAACTGAGATCTTCTCACAAATTTGCTTCTCAGTTTCCCAATGACTGTTGTGGAGGGTTTGTTGTGCAATCCCCCCACTATCGGTGATCGTCTCTTTCTTATTTCTCATTTTCACCCAAATAAATTCCCTGGGGCTACTCTCTGGAATGTCTTCCTTCAGTACAGCTGTAATGTTATCCCTCATCATAAATGCCACACTCCCTCCACTCTTGCCCCCCTTTCTATCCTTCCGATAGCAGCTATACCCTGGAGCATGAAGCTGCCAGTCCTGTCCTTCCCTGAGCCATGTCTCTGGAATTGCTATGACATCCCAGTCCCATGTTTGTAACCTTACCCTGCATTACCTATCAGGCCTCCTGCACTGAAATAAAAACAGTTTAATTTCTCAGTCCTACCTCATTCTCTGCTTTGTTCCTGCCTGCCCTGACTGTTTGATTTTCTCCTTTTCCAAACTGTGCCAGTCTCAGGCTGATCGCTTTTTGCACTACCTTCCTGGGTCCCACCTCTCCCCCACCCAAATACCAGTTTAAATCCTCCTGAGCACCTCCAGCAAATCTCCCCACCAGTATATCAGCCCCATTTCAATTCATGAGTAACCCGTCCTTCTTATATTAGTCACTTCTATCCCAAAAGAGATTCCAAAGATCCAAAAACGTGAACCCTTATCCCTGCACCAGCTCCTCAACCACACATTCATCTGCTCTATTCTCCTATTCCTATTCACACCAGCACGTGGCACCAGGAGTAATCCAGATATTACTTTCTTCAACGGCCTCCTGCCTAATTTCCTGTATTCTCCCTTCAGACCCTTATCCTTTTCACTTCCTATGTCATTGGTTCCAATGTACACAATGATCACCTGCTGGTTCCTCTTCCCTTTAAGAAAATTGTGCACCCACTTTGAGACATCCTTGACCCTGGCACTGGGGAGGCAATACACTATTCTGATGTCTTGTTATCGGCAGAAGCGTTTGTCTGTTTCTCTTACCAGAGATTCGCTTAAAGGCTCACAATATTTCTGTCATGTCTTCCCTTTGGTGCAGACACAAAGCCAGACAATTCGTCGTGGTTTCCAGCCGTCATCAGCCAAGGGAGCGGACATGTTGCTGTGCAGCACCGCACTACATCGATCTTACACCCGCACCATGTGATGACAGTGTCCAGTTTGTATGAATGGTGTCATCCACAGTGGACCTCACTCTTTCTCTCTCTGAACAGACATGAACTGAGTCCTTTGGTGAAGAAACACACAATGTTTTTGACTTTCTTGCTTCTGGAAGCCTCTCAGCTGGGTCAAAGACTTAAACATTCTTTATCAGCTCGCACAGACATCATGGAACTAACTCAAAGCTCACAACCTCTAATCTACCTTCAACTGAACCAAATCTCTACAGTTTTAGACATTAGTATTATCCAAAATAGAGTCAGCTCTAACAATGTGCCTTCACAAACATACAAATATATAGATATTGCTTTATTCACAGCAAACTTTGTTTTACCCGGTGCCATGTGACTGACACTCTCGATAAAACAGTGACAAGTATATCCCTGAAATACTGAAATATCATCACAATCTCCGCAATGTCCAAGAGTGAGAGTGAGATGGCTCACTGCCAGTGAGTCTTATTTAATGCAATGTTGCAAAGGGTAGCACCAACAGCAACAGCCGTGCCACCCACTTTCATCTCCCTTAATACCTGCCTCACTCTCATTCCAGGAGGAGAACAGCCCAAACAGGACAGAAAGATTCAAGGCGGGAGGCAGGCTGCCTGCCATTCGATAGCTCTCCCATGATAAGGAGAGGCTCCTGACTCTGACTGCCCTGAGCAGGCCCTGGATTGGGACTGGAGGCTGCCCCTGACTTACTGCACAGGAAACCCCTGAGAGAAAGCTCTCTGCCTTGACTTGCCTGGGGCCTGCTGACAACTCTGACAAGCTTCCTGGCTTTGTGTCTGTGCTCAATGGCAAGGTCAGACAGCAGTGTATGAGCCTGGCTGAGAGAGAAAATGAGCAGAAAATGTGAGCCAAAGCAATGGGAGGAGGGATACTTAAGCATCCAGGTCAGCTCCAAGTGAGTACGTGCTCTGAGAGTAAGTGGAGAGCCTGGAGATGCAGCCTGGTCCAGTCGATGAGCTGGGTGTGTGGCCCTGAATGTACAGGGTCCTTGCTGCAGCGTTACAATGAGAGTTGTCAGTGCACACCAAGGGGCAGCATTGAAGTGCAGAAGGGACCTGTAAGTGGGCTCTATATATGACATGGGGAGTTTTGAGGCTGGCATGTGTTGGATGCCAATGTCTGTGGAGGTGGGGAGCATGTGACTAATGCCCATGGACTGTGCCCTGAGATGTTGGTGTCTGGTCTCCAACATGAAGGTCTTTCGAGTTAGCGGTGAGCTGCATCCACGACTGGATGCGATTGTGATGTTTGTGTGGTTTGAAGTAGATTCGATAGTCTGCAGAATGGAAGATCTCAAAGTAAATGCTGTTTACAGCACTTTAGAAGTCAGGGTGTCTCCATAAAGCCTCTGAAGACAGGACTGCACCTTGACCCACCTCATGATGTCAGAAATGTACACCACTTCATTCAGGGTCCTATTATGGAGAATTGAAGAAGCCATATCCACATGACCATGATTCGGAATATTGAACATTTTGTTTGAATGCCTGGTCTTGGGGATATAAAACACCTTGTGAATCTAATTGGCTAAACTAAATACTCAAAATTTTGGAAATAGCCCAAATCCCAATATTTCCAAAGTACTCAAACTCTCCGTCGTGGCAATATGGCACAACTTTCTTGAAACTGTCAAACTTTTAGCTGAAATGTCACGAAGCTTGTTCTAATTCCCATGAAGAGCAAAGCTGGGAATATCTGGGAAATGGGGCAGTTGCAACACAGACTGATTAATGGGAAATTGCTGAGCTGGGGATTCACTCCAAAGGGAGAGAAAAAGCTTTCACCAAGACCCAACTCAGTGGATCATAAATAATCAGAAGCACCAGCGTCCACCACTTCCTCTGGCAGCTCATTCCACACACGCACCATCCTCGGTCCCTTTCATATCTTTCCCCTTTCAACTTAAACCTATGCCTTCTAGTTTTGGACTCCCACAATGCCAGGGAAAAGACCTTGTCGAATGACCCGATTCTTCCCCGTTTTGATTTGAAAAACCTCAAAAGGTCACCCCACAGCCCCATTCAAGATTGTTACTGTCCAGTTGTTTTTCAAATCACCTTGTCAAAGATATTATTACACCCCTCTGGAGCAAGTGGGACTTGAGCCCAGTCCTCCTGGTTCAGAGATAGGGACATTACTACTGCACCACAAGAGTCCCTGGTTACTGTTGCTTGCCATTTGTCAGACAAATTTAAATACTGTCAAGATCTTGCTGTGTGTGTTCAGGAGCTGTTTTCCTATCTGAGGAACTGAACAATGAGAAGCTTGAACAGACGTCCTGATGCAGAGATGGGAATATTCCCAGTGAGCTAAGACTTGACACACAAACACGTTTGAGTTTAAAGGCAGGATTCATATTGTTTTCATTGTTTGACATATTGAATAATTGAAACAATGAATACATAATTATGTTAATCAAATTTTCTCTGAATCTGATAAATTTACTTGATTTCCTTGAGCGGTAAAGAAGCAGGAGGGGTAAAGAGGAGCGAGTCGAGGTAATACACCTGGGGTTCGAAAAGGCATTTGATAAGGCTCCCACCATCTGCAACAAGAGAGAGTCTAACTATCGGCCCTTGACCTTCAATGGCATTGCCTTCAGTGAAACCACTGTCAATGTTCTGGAGTGTACATTGACCAGAACCTGAACTGGACCAGCGATGTAAGTACAGTGGCAACAAGAGCAGGTCAGAGGCAAGGAATCCTGCTCATAATTCACCTCCTGATTCCCCAAAGCCAGGTCACCATCTACAACACACAGGTGAGGAGTGTGATGGAACACTCTCCTCTTGCCTTGATGACTGCAGCTCCAGAAGCTTGATACCATCCAGTACAGAGAAGCCCATTCGATTGGCTCAACATCCACAAGCACCACTCTCCACACCACCGACTCAGTAACAGTAATGTACACCAGCTCGAAGATGAAGTGCAGAATTTCTCCAAGGTTCCTCAGACAGCACCTTCCAAACCCAGGACCACTGCCATCTGAAAGGACAAGGACAGCAGATACATGGGAACACCACCACCTACAAGGTCCCCTCCAAAATACTTACCATCTTGACTTGGAAATATATCACCGTTCCTTCAGTGTCGCTGGGTCAAATTCCTACAACTCCCTCCCTAATGGCCGAAATGTAGCAAATGGACTGCAGCAGTTTAAGAAAGTGGCTCATCATCACCTTCTCAAAGACAACAAGGGATGGGCAGTAAATGCTGGTCCAGCCAGTGATGCCCACATCCCCTGAATGAGCTGTAAAAAAGAGGCTAATAGATAAGAGAAGAGCCTGTGGAAGCATTGATAGAGGATTGACGAATTAATAGATAACGGAGAGTTGGGATAAGGGAGACAATTTTCAGAGGGCAACCTGTAACTAGTGGAGTGCCACGTGGATCAGTGCTGGGATCAATGACTTGGATGAAGAAGGTGGATGTGCTGTAGCCAAGTTTGAGGAAAACACAAAATCGGTGGGAAGGCAAGTTCATTAGAATCACACAAAGAGTCTGCAGAGGGACATAGATGGGTTAAGCAAGTAAGCAAAAAATATGGTAGATGGACAATAACCCGGCCCAAGCGTTCTCCTTCAATCTCCCGGTGAAGGTGAGGATTGTATTGTGTAATATCTATTAAAATTAACTGTGATTGTTTGTTCAAAGACTGCAAAATAATTTCAATCTCTCTGCAGCCGCACAAAATCACAGGGGAGATTTAGTTGCTTTATATAACAGATGAATGTCTGATGATTCAGATCTGTCAACAACAATTGATATCGCCCTCTCTCTGAAAATGGAATTACCAACAATTGAACAGATAGCTTTCACTTACTACCATTTCCTCACAATCTTCGGAGTTCCTGGTAAGAAGCTGAAGCAGGTTGTGTTATCTTTTCAATCCCACTTTGACTCTGTTCTTTCCCCTGATATATCTCTCAGTGTATAAACCCTCCCTCTTTCTCTCCTCATGCTGGATCCAGTTTCAGGTGTTCCTACAGGAAACAGCTCATGCTGTAATCTGTGAATTTTAGTTTAGTTCCATGAGGACATGAGGAATCTGTGACCTGACGTGTGCTAAATGGTCCTTGTCTGGGAGGAACAGGTACTTTCAGATTTCTGGATCCCAAAGCTCTCTCCGACTGGGTTTTTATTGCCATGTGTCTGGGTCTGTTGCTGGGACATGGGTCTGGATTTGATGTTGGTCAGTGGGATCAGGCAGGTCAATGGGATAGTACCCGGTCCGCGTGCTCACACACCCGAACGATCTTCACAGTGGAACCAAGAGCTGATCACCCAAGTCACATGGTGCCAGGGCGCTCCTCAGTGAAGCACATGGTGATGGTGGGTATCTACTGGGAGAAGGGTCAGGCTGTGAACAGCAAGTCAGTTCCAGCCATCATTGTACAGGGCTGTGGGCATGAGCAGGCAGCTGAGGGGAAGTGGGATTGTGTAAATATCCTTCAGCTGTGGGGAGCCAGCATTGAGAGTTCTGAACTATTATTGTTGAGGCAGCAGGTTAGACCGTGTACTTTAACCATGGTGTCTCCCGTGACAGCGCCATCTTTGACAAACCCCTTTGCCAAGGTGGAGTCATCATTCATCCCGTACAGGGAAGGCCCAAAGCTGAGGAGTGGGCCCTCCACTGTGTCTCAGTTATGGGGCAGAGTTGGCAGAGGTGGGCAGTAGATGTCGACATGTCTGCTTAATGTGGTTGACGTGCTGCAAGAGGCTGAGGGAGAAAACGAGGATCAGTGGAGGTGTGGCCAAACTGACTCTGATCGAGGAGGAGGAGATGTTGTAGTTGGTCACTCACCTGGAGACCCACTGGGAGGCTGAAGGCTGAGGGGCAGGAGTTGGCAGGAGGGTGAGATTCAGAGGGACCCAACTTACTCTATGAAGGAAGGACAGAGGAAGGGAGATGTTGTCACCATTGGCAGAGGGACAATGTTGGCATCTCCTCTGAAATGTTGGCTTTTCAGATTCTGTTCAACTGATTTCCCAGAAAAGGCCTGTGTCCTCTTAAATGATCACAGATGAAAATGAAGATCATTAATCTGTTGTTCTGTTATTTCAGGTTAACAGTTGGTCTCTGGAACCGCTCCTCAGTGAGCAGCATTGCCCACTGAGGGGGAACAGGGAGCTACACAGGGGCTTTGGGCTCGTGTCTGATGAAGCCTCACATCTTGATGGGTTTGTGCACATCTGGCGAGGGGTAGGGAGTGGGGGGCGGTCACAAGCACATCCCAATCTCTGGTGGAGGCTGGTCGATCAGGTGCTGTGGAATATACATGCTGATTTTCAATAGAGTTAGGTGTTCAATTTTTGTTATGTTTAGATCTCAGACTTGGCTTTAGGTGAGGTCATGGTTAGGGTTAGGATTAGCTTATGCGAAGTGTTTAGAGTTATGGTTAGGGTTGTGGTGACAATTTGGGTTAGATTCATGTGAGGGTTAGAATTAGAGGAGGCGTTTGCATTAGGAGTGTTTTTGAGTTCAGAATTGATTTTTGGGTTCGGGTTACAATTAGTCTTCAGTGTTAGGTTTAAGGTTCAAGTTTGGGTTCAGATTTTGGGAACAATCAACTTGAAGGTTAGGATGAGGAGAATGTGAGAACTGCAGATGTTGGAGATCAGAGTCAAAGTGTGTGGTGCTAGAAAAGCACAGCCGGTCAGGCAGCATCCAAGGAGCAGGAGAATTGAAATTTCAGGCATAAGCCCTTCCTCAGGTTAGGGTTAGGGTTGGGGTTGGCTTGAGTGCTATGTTTAGAATTAGGCTTAGGTTCAGGGTTTGGGTTCGTGTAGAGGTTTGTTTTAAGGTTAGGGTTTCAGGCTAGGTCCAGAGTTAAGTTTAGGGTTAGCATTAGGATGATTGTTAGAGTTGTTAAAGTGATCCATTGCATTTCACTGAACTCAATATGCAAGGGAAAAGGAGATGGAGATATCTGACATCATCGTTGGGCCATTGTCCCTCTGTCAGGAAAGTACGGAGGGTCAAGTGAGCCTCAGAGTGGGACATGGGGAGGAGCAGTCACCATCGGGAAGTACCTGTCAGGGCACTCCTGATGGGGACAGTTACTCCTCTCCCCTCTGCCACTGACACCAGTGCTTCAGAGAGCCATGGTGATGATGGAGGTCCCTGACACTGTGCAGGAGAGCCTCACCATGTCAGGGTCCAGACAGACTCAGCCAAACAGAGGACCACCCCCAAGGCCATTCCAGACAAAGGGATATTAGAGTCAGCCGCCTGCCTCCAGGACCACTGGCAGCACATGGGGAAGGCTACAGTGCAGCAGGCAGGAACAATGTAAGAAATCACACTGAGTCCATATGGAAGAACACGGGGAATAATTTATGATGTCTTTACAGGAATGGTATTGCTGATAACCTTCATTAAATACATGCACATGCGGATGGATGTGTAGTTATTGCTATTGTTCATTTGACTAGTCTTATGGATGGATGACGACTTGAGGATTTACTAACCAGGGCTTGTTGATAATGTGTATCCCAGCATCCTTTTCAGTAGCTGCCTTACCTTTGCCATATACACAATGGTCCTGTCACTGAGGTGATATTGTGGAGTTGAGCAGGACGTAAATCCTTTTGACAGATCACTTTGGGGCTTGTGTGAATCTGATTGCAATATCACTCAATGTCACACGGTAGCTCAGTGATTAGCACTGCTGCTTCACAATGCCAGAGACCCAGGTTCAATTCCTGCCTCGGGCAGTGGTCTGTGTGGAGCTTGCACATTCTCCCTGTGTCTGCGTGGGTTTCCTCCGGGTGCTCCGGTTTCCTCCCACTGTCACAAAGATGTGCAGGTTGGGTGAATTGGCCATGCTAAATTTCCCACCGTGTTAGGTGCATTAGTCAGAGGGGAATGGGTCTGGGTGGGTTGCGTGTTGGTGTGGACTTGTTGGTTTGAAGGGCCAGTTTCCACACTGTCGGGAATCTAATCTAATCTAATCTCCTGTGTCTCACTGGGGTCATTTTGATAGTTTAGGAGAGTGGTCCAGGAAATAGCTGATGAAATTCAACGTGAGCAAATGCGAGGTCTTGCAGTTATGGGAAAAAGAATACAGGCATGGACTAGTTTTTAAACAGTGAGAAAATTTATAAAGCCAAAGTACAGAGGGATCTGGGAGTGCTAGTCCAGGATTCTATGGGGATATCCTTAAAATTAGAGGGGGTCAATTTCGAACGGAAATGAGGAGGTATTTCTTCAGCCAGAGAGTGGTGACCTGTGAAATTTATGGTGACGGAGTGCAGTGGGGGCCGGGATGTTGAGTGTCTTCAAGGCAGAGATTGATAAATTCTTGATCAAGGAATTAACGGATATGGGGAGAGTGCGGGGAAGTGGAATGGAAACACCCATCAGACATGATTAAATGGTGGAGTGGACTCGATGGGCCAAATAACCTTGCTTCCACCCCTATGTCTCAAGATCTTATAGACTCATGAGCCATCACTTCAATAGATAGCCCATCCCTCCCAGAATCCATCTCTCCAATGTCTGTGGTCCATTGCCCACTATGGAACCCAGGGGTGTTGAAGGTTGTATGAGTCAGGACCCCTCCCTGGAATACACACACAAACCTGGAGAAGCCTTTGTTGATACTTGCTGACTAATTGGACACTTAGGGAGTGAGCCCCTTTAATATTTACAAATGTCCCTGGTTATCTCACTGAAACCTCAATAGTAACATGCTTGTAATCAATGACACCTTCCAGTTTTGAGAATTCAGCAAGATTCCTGAATCCTGTGGCCATCTTCCTGCCTGGTGAACCTCATCTGTGGTGAAAGTGATGTAGGTGTGAGCACACCAAAGCCTTGCAAATGTCCCTGTTTTCATACAGTGTTGAACAGGAGCTTTCAGGCCACTATAAAGGTCTCGGTCTAATGCTCACAATGAGCTGCAGATACAAGAGCTCAAAGCCTGAGGTGATCTTTGAAGCTACAGACACTGAATACCCAGAGACACAATTGGAACTGATTTGTAACAAAGAAACATCACTAACTTCCTGGAAAGGCATACTCTGTGCAGACACTGGAGCTCCAGTTGATGTAGATAGTTTATACACTGTTTATAGACCAAAGGCAGTGATCGTACATTCTCCTTTCAGGCTGCTGTTATTCTCAATGGTTTTCTTACAGAGGACAAGGTCCACTATGTCCCTGGCTATCTGCCCTCTTGAACCATCTTGTCTTGACCTCCTCCCACATTTACAATCCCCGCGGGAACAGCTGCCTGTGGTCTCCTGTTTGAGTCTCAGGTTTAAAAACACACCTATCTTGAGGCTTGAAGCCCCTCTTTCCTCTGGTACATTTCTTAATGTGCTGACTGAACAACAAAAATTACTCGAAAACAAATGGAGCTCAATCTGTCAACTTCATGGGAAACATCACTGAGGACATCTCTGCTTACAAAGATATAGATGGATGTTTATTTGTCTCAGTGCCCTTGATATAACATTGCGGAAAACCCTCTGCCCATACTGTTTTGCCAGTGTAACCACTGTAATAAAATGTATCCCACACAATTATGGTCAATTGAGCTCACAATGAGCTTCAGTGTATGTAAATTAGTCAATGTTCAAATGAGGCAGCCCCTCCCACCCCCATCTACCTCTCTGTTTAATTTTCGACTAACAGAAGGCAAAGTGGTGGGGGGTGCACCCACTCAATTTGTCTCTGTAAAGGGATTCTGGCTTGAGAAATATTTTGCTTCCTTCCAATCTGTGCAATATTTCTGCACATTTGTGAGTTTGCCTGATGGGAAATCTCAGGAACTACATTAGGGTGAAAGCAATAATATCTCAATATTGCAAGATGAAATCGTTGGGAGGAAACCCATGTGCAGTGTAAACCTCAGCGTAGACCTATTGGACCAAATGACCTGGTTTTGTGTCATAATTTCCAAACAATGTTGTGTTATTAATCTGGGGATTCTGCTCTTTTCTTTGTAGCAAACTTCCTGACAATTGTCCTTCTAATTCGTGGAGGCTGTGGTCTGTCCAAAGGGATCTCTCTTTATTTGGTGGGTATGACGACAGTTGATCTCCTGGTCATTATTTCCAATGTGATAATCTACTACATGCTTTACTACTATTTCCCTTTTTCATTTCTACACTTCACCTCAATAAGGAGCATCAATGAGGCGATCAACTACACAGCGATTGACTGCTCTGTTTGGCTCACGGTCGCTTTCACTGTCGATCGCTTTGTCCTCATTTGTTGCCAGAGGTTGAAAGCAAAGTATTGCAGGAAGGAAACTGCAGCTGTGGTTATAGTGACTGTGTGTGTTGTGTTCTCACTCAAAAATATTCCCTTGTGTTTTGCTTTTGAGCCAATCTATATCATTAACAATCTGGAGTGGGGCGCTCATTTCAAACCAGAATATTTTATCTTGCCAGGATGGATCAGTTTTGACTGGCTTGACACAATTTCAAACCCACTATTGCCATTCTTTCTGATTTTACTGCTCAATGCACTGACTGTCCGACACATTGTGATGGCAAATCAAATCCGCAGAGCACTGCAAGGTCAACGCAACACCCAGAACGGCGACGATCCAGAGATGCAGAGCCGAAGGAAATCCATCACTTTACTGCTCGCTATTTCTGGTACATTCATCGTGCTGTGGATGCCATATACTATATTTTTCCTAATTTCTAGAATTACAGATACATTTTATGAGCCAGATCATTATACTGATCCCATATTTATTGCAAACTGTACAGGAAATATGTTTCAACTGCTGAGTTCCTGTACAAACACGTTGATTTATGCATTGGCTCAGTCTAAATTCAGAGAAAATTTGAAAAATGCAATAATGTTTCCATTTCTTGAAATTTTTCAACATGTCAAATATTGTTTTAAAAAGTGACTGGAAACAAAGTTACAACACATTCACAATAATCTACTGAATACTACAATCCTGTCTTCAGAGATTGATACAAACTCGAAGTAACAGGCTTGGCTCTGTGGTGATATTCTCCCCTCTGCATCACAGGGTCATGTGATCAAGCACATGACTGAGGCTGACAGAATTCCACTTCAGATGAGCTGGTAACACTACACCAGTCCACACTCCTCATTGGGTGTAACATTTCCCACAGCCCTCCTTTGAGGACTAGCAGTGATGTCATCCATGGTCTTCTGGCTCATACTTATCCTCTAACCAACATCGCTGACAGCAGGTTGTTTGATCATTTGTCTTATTGTTGAATGTGAGGTCTCACTGTGTACAGATTCACTGCTGCATTACAGCAATGACTCATTTGTAAAGTACTTTGTGGATTGTACAGGTTTCTTTATTCACCCCCAGGATGCGTGTCTCTCTGGCTGGACCCAGCATTTATTGCCTGTCCCTAGTTGCCCTTGGGAAGGTGATGGGGAACTGCTGTCTTGACCCACTGTAATCCATGTGTTGTAGGTGGATCCACTGTGCCCTAAGGGAGGGAATTTCAGGATTTGACACAGCAACAATGAAGAATATGTTTCCAAGTCAGGATGGTGTGTAGTATGGAGGGGAACTTTCAGCTGTTTGCGATCCCATCCATGTGCTGCCCTTGTCCTTCTTGATGGAAGTGGTTGTATATTTGGAAGGTGCTGTCTGGGGATCTTTGGTGAATTTCTGCAATGCATCTTAAAGACAATACACACTGCTGCTACTGAACATCATTGGTGGAGGGAGTAAATGCTCGTGGATGTGGTGCCAATCGAGCGGGCTGCCTTATCCTGAATGATGAAACATTTCTTTAGGGTTGCAGGAACTTCACACATCCAGGCAAATGGGGAATATTCCATAGCATTCGTGACTTGTTATTCACAGATGGTGGACAGACTTTGGGAGTCACATTGCTTGCTGCAGAATTCCTAATGTTGTAAATCTACAGGAACAGATTGGCTAGGGGAGCACGAAGTTCTGGAGTACAAGTTTTCAGTACTATGACCAGAATATTGTCGGGATGCATATCCAATATCCAGCTTTTCCAATCATTCCTTGAGATCACATGGAGTGCATTGGATTCACTGAAGACCAGTATCTGTGATGCTGAGGAGCACTGAAGGTGCCCAAATTGGATCATCCACTCGGCATTTCTGTCTGAATATTGATGTGAGTGCTTCAGATTTATCATTTACACAGAAGTGTGGGACTCTTCTGTCATTGAGGATGGGGATATTTGTGGAGATTCTTCCTCCTGTGAGTTGTTCAATTGACCACCAACATTCATGACTGGATGTGGTGGGAATATGGAACAAAGGTCTGATCCATTGGTTTTGGGATTGCTTTGCTCTGTCTATCACTGGCTCTGATGCTGTGTGACATGCAAACAATCCTGTTTGGTAGCCTCACCAGGCTGTCATCTCATTTTTAGGTATACCTGGTGCTGCTCCGGTATGTCCTCCTATACTCTCTATTGTACCAGGATTGATGTCTTGGCTTGATGGCAATGGGTGAGTGGAGAATATACAGAGCCATGAGGCTGCAGATTGTGTTGGAGTAAAGTCAAACAGTCAAAGAGTCAAAGAGTCATGGAGTCATGGAGCACAGAAACAGACTCTACAGTCCAACCAATCCATGCCGAATGGAATCCCAAACTCAACTAGTTCCAACTGCCTGTGCTTCACCCATATCCCTCTAAACATTTCTTTTTCATAACTTTTTCTTATGTCTTCTAAATATTGTAAATGACCCACATCCATCACTTGCTCTGGGAGTTCATACCACACACTATCCACTCTGTGTAACAAAAGTTGCCCCCGTGTCTTGTTAATATTTTTCTCCTTTCACATTAAAAATATTCCCTCCACTCTTGAAATCCCCCACTCGAAGGGAAACAGATTGTGTTGATAGTCCACAGCGCCTCATGGAAGCCAAGTCTTGAGTTGTTAGATCAGTCCCATTTATCCCAGTGATAGTGCCACACGACACAATGGAGAGTATTCTCAATGTGAAGGCAGGATCTGGCCTCCACTAGGACTGTGTGGGAGTCAGTCTTCCCCGTCATGTCATGGACAGATACATCTGCAGCTGGGAGATTCATTAGGATGAGATCAAGGAGCTTTTTCCCTCTTGTTAATTAAAGTACATCTCCATCAAAACAGCATCATGAATCTTTTAGAAACCCAAACATTTCTCATTTACTTTTAAACAAATAAACCACAAGAGTGTAGACAATCAATTAAATGTACATGCAACTTAAAGAGCTAAATTGTAAAATGTGATTTACTTCTTGTGTTTCTGTTAGTAATATAAAGGCATGCTTCCTCTCAAGAATTGGTCTGTATTGTGTCTGTCTTTGTCGATGTGTCTGTGTCTCTGTGCGTGCATCTGTGTTTGTCTCCCTTTGTGTGTGTCTGTGAGTTTGTGTGTGTGTCCGTGAAGGTGTGAGTGGTTTCAATGCATGTACACTTCAGATCGTTGTGGGAATAAACTTTGGGCAGAATCTTATCAGGGTCCTTGTGACGTGGGCAATGGCAAATCATGTGACAGAATCAGGTGACAAGTGCAGCGAGGCGCGTTCAAATATCAAGATGGTCTTGCTCCACCTTTCATGTTTTTGATAAGTGGCGTGTGGAAACGCTCACTGGGCAGCAGGGAGATGGGGATTGATGGGCATTAGTGATGGTTAAACACCACCTTGTTAGCATCTCAACTCTGCTCATTAATATTCAGCCTCACATCTTCCCAAACTCAACAAACAAGCTCGGTTTCTGGGAAAACGCAACAAGAAAACCGCAGCGAGTACCTCATCGATGCAGCTCACCGCTTGGTCTGAAAGACCTTCATGTTGGAGACAGGACAACAACATCTCAGGGCAAACTCCATGGGCATTGGTCACATGCTCCCCACCTCGACAGACATTGGCATCCAACACTTGCCAGCCTCAAAACCCCCCATGTCATATATCGAATCCACTTACAGACCCTTCTGCACTTCAATGCTGCCCCTTGGTGTGCACTGACAACTCTCATTGTAACACTGCAGCAAGGACCCTGTATATTCAGGGCCACACACCCAGCTCATCGACTGGACCAGGCTGCATCTCCAGGCTCTCCACTTACTCTCAGAGCACTTACTCACTCGGAGATGACATGGATGCTCAAGCATCCCTCCTCCCATTGCTTTGGCTCACATTTTCTGCTCATTTTCTCTCTCAGCCAGGCTCATACACTGCTGTCTGACCTTGTCATTGAGCACAGACACAAAGCCAGGAAGCTTGTCAGAGTTGTCAGCAGGCCCCAGGCAAGTCAAGGCGGAGAGCTTTCTCTCAGGGGTTCCCTGTGCAGTAAGTCAGGGGCAGCCTCCAGTACCAGTCCAGGGCCTGCTCGGGGCAGTCAGAGTCAGGAGCCTCTCCTTATCATGGGAGAGCTATCGAATGGCAGCCTGCCTCCCACCTTGAGTCTTTCTGTCCTGTTTGGGCTGTTCTCCTCCTGGAATGAGAGTGAGGCAAGTATTAAGGGAGATGAAAGTGGGTGGCACAGCTGGTGCTGTTGGTGTGGGGGGGAGGGTGCCCTGACTGAGTGAGTAGGCAGTGCAGAGGGCATGCAGGGTTAGTGGTTTTGGGTATTGGGCTGGATAACAGCCAGTGGGGGAGATGTTGCAGACAATAGTGAGAGTGGGAAAGGATGAGCCTCAGTGGGTGGTAGGTACAGGAGGAGAAACAGAGTGAGTGTGAGGTATTGGAGAGAAGATGGTGCAACGTAACCTGGCAGAGTGGAGAAGGTCATTGACCTTCTTCAGACAGCGCTGGGCATTCCTCCAGGTGGCTGAGACTGCACTGACCCGGGTGGGAATCTCAGACAGGGCTGGCATGGTCTGGTGTTGGGGTCTCCTCTCCTGCCCCTGGAGCTGGAGAAAGGCCTGCATCAGCAGCACCCCATCCAGTAGGAGCCTGCCCGCAGTGTGGGGTACCGATTTCCCCCTTTCTGCCATTCCTGCGGCAAATATCAGCAACTGGGCAGGGCAGCTCCGCACTGACAGCTTCATCATTCAGTCACAATCCAAGCAGAATACAGAAAGTACAGGAGAGAGATTAAGAATGGAATGGGTAAAGAGATTTTATCCCACCTCTGGTTACTGACTCTCTGCTCAAAGGGTTTTGTCTCTCTCTAATCTATCAAAACATCTCACAATTTTGAATAAGGGAACAATCCCAAATTCTTTAGTTTCTTCACACAATTGAAATCCCTTTTGACTGGCTCCAGACTGATTAACCTGCTTGGTATCCACTTCAACCCTGACTTCCTGCCGAACTTTCTAAAGGTTCCTTTGTGTGTGTATTCCAGACCAGGACAGCGAACAGTTTATTACCCTGCACCGACAGGACCAGGAGGGAACGGGTAGATCTAATATTCCAGTTGATAAAGAGGTTCACATCATCAATGTAACAACACACACTGAGTAACAGAAAGGTCATGCAGGGCGTATACACATCACTGATCTCCTTTATTTCCAGCATCAATCACTTCAATAATAAGGAGACAATGGGGACCTGCAGATGCTGGAGAAATCAGAGTTGATGAAGCTTGGAGCTGGAAAAGGCACAACAGATCCTGAGGAAGGGTCCTGTCTGAAACCAATGGGAAGGTGAAAGGGGCCATGGTACTAGAGTTCAGGGAAAGAGACATTGTTGGGCTGCAGTTAGTGACACAGCACTACTCATCGGAAAGCAGGAGGCAAGCTTTTGCCAACATTTAATTAGATCATGGCTGACCTATTCCTCAACTCCATTTATCTCTCATCATAATTTCCCAACAAACATTAATCACTCAGGTCTTCAAAGATTTAGTAATCTTTTCTGCTGTCATTTGTGTGAAAAGTGCTTCCTGATTTCTCTCCCAGCTCTAATGCTTCACCTTGTGATGGCGCGGTGGCACACTGCATAGCACTGCTGCCCCCCAGCACCAGGGACCCAGGCCCAACTCCAGCCTTGGGTGACAGTCTGTATGTTCTCCCAGTGTCTGTGTGGGCCTCCACCGGGCACTCCTGACCCCTCCCAAAACCCAAAAAACATATATTTACATATTTATAAAGTCACGCATTGTTACAGCTGATTCTACTGCGCTCTGTATTACGGTCTAAAAATGTGGAGATTTGGTTCAGTTGAAGGTAGATTAGAGGTTGTTAGCTTTGAGTTAGTTCCATGGTGCCTGTGCGAGCTGATAAAGAATGTTTAAACCTTTGACCCAGCTGAGAGGCTTCCAGAAGCAAGACAGTCCTGAGGTTGCTATGGTGATAATTATTAAAGAAGAAGCTATTCTTTAAACAGAAACTGGGAGATTTTGGGTCTAAAAGGAAACATGAGTAAAAAGAGAAAAGTAAAATCCAAAATCTATCAAAAACATGGTGTGTTGTGCTGAACCAAAGGACTCAGGTAATTTATGTTTGGACAGAGAAAGAGTGAGGTTGAGTAACTTGGGGAGGGTCAATTAGCTCTCGAAAAAGAGAATAAATCTAGATATGGAAGACTTGCCAAGGAAGTGTCGATGTGTGTCCCATGGGGTGTGATGTGTGACTGTCAATGATACCAATATCGTTCCATTCATTTTATTCCACTGTGGATGACACCATTCATACAAACTGGACACTGTTGTCACATGGTGCGGGTGTAAGATCGATGTAGTGCGGTGCTGCACAGCAACATGTCCGCTCCCTTGACTGATGACGGCTGGAGACCACGACAAACTGTCTGGCTTTGTGTCTGCACCAAAGGGAAGATACAACAGAAATATTGTGAGCCTTTAAGTGACTCTCTAGTCAAAGACACAGACAGACATTCCTGAAGCCAAGAACAAGACATCAGTATGGCGTGTTTCCTACCTGATCCTTCCTGAGGAAGGGCTTTTTTGCCTGAAACGTCGATTCTCCTGCTCCTTGGATGCTGCCTGACCAGCTGTGCTTTTCCAGTATCACACACTCGACTCTAATCTCCAGCATCTGCTGTCCTCATTTTCGCCCTGCTTCCTATCTGTTGACAGCTGGAAAACACAACAACCTGTCTGGCTTTGTGTCTTCACCAAAGGGAAGATACAACAGAAATATTGTGAGCCTTTAATGGCAGAGGAAGAGAAGAGGATGAAGTTCTGAGGAGAGAATATGGGAAACTAGGGAGGAGGTTAAAAAATAGGTCCTGGAGGGTAGCAATGTCTGGATGACACCCATTGCCATGTGCTAGTGAGAGTAGGACTAGGAGGATAGGGCAGATAAATGTGAGGTTAAAGAGCTGTTGCAGGGGAGAAGGATTCATAATTTTGGATCATTGGAATCTCTTCTGGAGTAGGGGTGTTCTGTCTAAGGAGGATGGGCTACACCTGAATTGGAGGGGGACTAACAAACCTGTGGGGAGATTTGCTGGAGCAACTTGGGAGGATTTAAATTAGTCAGGGGACCAGGTGGGACACAATTGTCCTTCTAAATCATGGAGGCTGTGGTCTATCCAAAGGGATCTCCCTTTATTTGGTGGGTATGACGACAGTTGATCTCCTGGTCATTATTTCCAATGTGATAATCTACTACATGCTTTACGACGATTTCCCATTTTCATTTCTACACTTCACCTCAATAAGGAGCATCAATGTGGTGATCAACTACACAGCTGTTGACTGCTCTGTTTGGCTCACGGTCGCTTTCACTGTCGATCGCTTTGTCTTCATTTGTTGCCAGAGGTTGAGAGCAAAGTATTGCAGGGAGGAAACTGCAACTGTGGTGATAGTGACTGTGTCTGTTGTGTTCTCACTCAAAAATATTCCCTTGTGTTTTGGATTTGAGCCAATCTATATAATTAACAATGTGGATTGGGGTGCTCATTTCAAACCAGACTACCTTATCTCACCAGGATGGATCAGATTTGACTGGATTGACACAATTTTAAACCCACTATTGCCATTCTTTCTGATTTTACTGCTCAATGCACTGACTGTCCAACAAATTGTGATGGCCAATCGAACCCGCAGAGCACTGCAAGGTCATCGCAACACCCAGAACAGCGACGATCCAGAGATGCAGAGCCGAAGGAAATCCATCACTTTATTGTTCACCATTTCTGGCACTTTCATTGTGCTGTGGATGCCATATAGGATGTTTTTCCTCATTTTGAGATTACAGATACATTTTATGAGCCAGATCATTATACTGATCCCTTACTTCTCACAAAGTATACTGGAGATATGTTTCACCTGCTGAGCTCCTGTGCATTGGTTCAGTCTAAACTCAGAGAAAAGTTGAGAAATGCAATAGTGTATAAATTTCTTGTAATTATTCAATATGTCAAATATTCTTTGAAAAAGTGACTGGAAGCAAAGTTACAAAACATTCACATCAATCTACTGAACACGACAAGTCTGTCCTCCTCGGTCAACACTAACTACAAGTAACAGTCCTGGCTCTATGGTGATATTCTCACCTCTGCATCACAGGGTCATGTGATCAAGCACATGACTGAGGCTGACAGAATTCCACTTCAGATGAGCTGGTAACACTACACCAGTCCACGCTCCTCATTGGGTGTAACATTTCCCACAGCCCTCCTTTGAGGACAAGCAGTGAAGTCATCCATGGTCTTCTGGGTAATATTTATCCTCTAACCAACATCAGTGAAAGCAGATTGTTTGATCATTTCTCTTATTGCTGAATTCACTGTGTACAGATTCACTGCTACATTGTAACAATGACTCATTTTTAAAGTACTCTGTGGGTTGTGCAGATTTCCTTTACTGCTGGCCGGGCCCAGCATTTAATGCCTGTTCCTAGTTGCCCTTGAGAAGGTGGTGGTGAGCTGCCATCTTGACCCACTGCAGTCCATGTGCTGAGGGTTGACCCACAATACTATAAGGGTGAGAATTCCAGGATTTTGACCCAGCAACAGTGAGCTCCCTGATTCGATCGGGTGATAGCCCTAATCAGGAAACTCATTTTAGGGCATGGAACACACAACATAGAACATAGAAAACAGAACATAGGACATAGAACACAGTGCTGGACAGGACTGGGCCCTTCAGTGCACTATGTTGTGCCGAACATGAGGCGATATTAAACTGACCCCTTGTTCCTGCCCTTGGTCCATATCAGAGAATCATAGAATCCCTACCAGACAGAGACCGGCCCTTCGGCCCAACAATTCCACACCGACCCTCTGAAGAGTATCCCACCTTTACCTATTCCCGACCCTATTACTCCACGTTTACCCCTGCCTAATGCGCCTAACCCACTCATCCCCGAGCACTATGGGCAATTTAGTATGGCCATTTCACCTGAACTGCAGACCTTTGGATTGTAGGATGGAACCAGATCACCTGCAGGAAACACATGTAGACGTGGGGAGAATGCGCAAACTCCACACAGAGAGAGTCACCCGAGGGTGGAATCGAACCAGGATCCCTGGCGCTGTGAGGCAGCAGTGCTAACCACTGAGCCACCATGCTGCCCCAGCCACCATGCAGCCCCTCCATACCTTGCATATTATGTCCTTCTCGAAAAGTCCCTTTAACTCCTCTGTCGTATCTGCCTCCACCACTAACCCTGGCAGCACTCTGACCACTCTCTGTGTAAAAAAACGTGCCCCTCATATCTCCCTTGAACTTACTCCCTCTCACCTTAAGTGCATGACCCCTGGTATTACACATTTTTACTCTGGGAAAATGATTGTGACCTTCAACCCTATCTCTGCATCTCATAATTTTGTTGGCTTCTATCAAGTGTCCCCTCAGCCTCCACCCCTCCAGAGAACATCACCTGAGTTTTTTCCAGCCTCTCCTTACAGCTCAGACCCTCTAATCCAGCGGACATCCTGATAAACTTTTTCTGCACCCTCTACAAAGCCTCCACATCTTTCCTGTAATGTGACAACCAGAATTGAATGCAATACTCTAAGTGTGGCCTAATCAAAGTCTTTTAAAGCTGTAACATGACATCTTGATTCTTGTACTCAATTCCACAACCAGTAAAGATAAGCATGTCACACGCCTTCTTACCACTCCATCTATTTGACGTGGCCACTTCCAGGGAGCTTTGGATTTGAACCCAAGATCCCTTTGGACATCACTGCTGTTTAGTGAATACAACGTGGGAAATAGTGAAGTGATGTGCTTTGTTAGGAAGAATAGAGGCGTGGAGTATTCTACTAAATATGGAGAAAGTTCAGGAATCTGAAGTGCACAAGGACTTGGGAGTCCGAGTCCAGGTTTCTCTTCAGGTTACCCTGCAGGTTGAGTCAGTAGTTAGGAAGGCAGAGACAATGTTGTCATTCATCTTGACAGGACTAGAATGGAAAAGGAGGGATGTATTTCTGAGGCTTTATCAAGCGATAGTCAGACCACATTTGGAGTATTGTGAGCAATTTTGGGCCCCATATCTCAGGAAGGACGTACTGGCAATGGAGCGGGTCCAGACGATATTCACGCGACTGATCGCAGGAATGAAAGGCTTAACATTTGAGGAATGTTTGAGAACTCTGGGACTATACTTGATGGAGTTTAGAAGGGTGAGGAGGGATCCAACTGAAACTTACAGAATACTGAATAGTCTGGATGGATGTTGGGAAGATGTTTCCTTTGGCAGGGGAGACTAGGACCCAAGGGCACACCCTGAGAGTGAGGGGAAGACACTTTAGAATAGAGATAAGGAGAAACTTCTTCAGCCAGAGAGTGGTGAATCTGTGGAATTCATTGTCACAGAAGGCTGTGGAGGCCAGGGCAATGAGTACACTTAAAACAGAGTTAGATAGATTCTTGATTGTCAAGGGGATCAAATGTTACAGGGAGAAAGGGGGATAATGAGGTTGACAAACCTATCAGCCATGATTGGATGGCAGAGAATACTCAATGGACTTAATTTCTGCCCTTGTGTCTTATGGTCTTATGTCCAGGCTCCTGTCATTAACTGTGCACTTTTCCTTAACATTTGTTCTCCCAAAGTGCAGCACCTCACACTTACCTGGATTAAAGTGCATCTGTCATTTCTCTGCCCGTATCTGTGACTGACATATATCCTACTGTATCCTTTGACAACCTTCTACACGGTCCACAATTTCACTGATCATTGTATCATCTGCGAACATACGAGCCCAAGCATCTACATTTTCATCCAAGTCTGTCATAAATATATCCAACAGGACAGGTCTCAGTACGGATCCCTGTGGAACACCACTCGTCACGGACCTCCAGCCAGAAAAACACCCTTCCACCACTACCCTCTGTCTTCTATGGGCAAGCCAACTCTGAATCCAGCTGGCCAGGTCAGGATGCATCCCATGCATCTTACGCTTGTAGATGAGCCTGCCATGAGGGTCCTGTCGAATGCCTCACTAAAACCATGTGGACAACATCCACTGCTCTACTCTCATCAATCATCTTCGTCACCTTCTCTAAAAATTCAATCAAGTTCGTAAGACATGATCTGCCCTGCACAAAGCCTTGCTGACTGCCCCTAATTAGGCCACGCTTTTCCAAATTCGGGTAAATCTGTCCCTAAGAATTCTGGTCAGGGACTGGTTGAGAAGAAAGTGACAGATCGATTTAAAGAATTTCCTTGTGAGGGTAAAGCCTGTGTGTGTGTGTACGCCAGGTGGAGCAGGGAAAGAAATTAAAATTTTGAGAGATACAAGTCAATCTTTGATGGTGAGAAATGAGGAGGTGTGTAGTTCAGAAGGAGTGTTGTGAGGTAAAGTGGTAATATTAGAATTAGAGGGGGTCATTTCAGAACAGAAATGCGGAGGCATTTCTTCAGCCAGAGAGTGGTGGGCCTGTGGAATTCATTGCCACGGAGTGCAGTGGAAGCCGGGACGCTAAATGTCTTCAAGGCCGAGATTGATAGATTCTTGTTGTCTCGAGGAATTAAGGGCTACGGGGAGAACGCTGGTAAGTGGAGCTGAAATGCGCATCAGCCGTGATTGAATGGCGGAGTGGACTTGATGGGCCGAATGGCCTTACTTCCACTCCTATGTCTTATGGTCTTATAATATGTGGAATTCATGGTGAGAGGAGCAATGTGCCATGATATAAAGTGAGGTTGGAGAGTCTGGTGAAATGCAGCGAAATGGTGGAAGGAGTACTGGAGGAACTCTCAGTTCCAGTAAACCAACTTATCCTTAGTAATGATATAGCTGGATCACAGGGGAGTGAAGCCTACTGTGGTTGAAAAGCCAGTGGACAAACAGACAACTGAGGTGCAACAGGAATTTTTCCAGACTGTGTGGCAATAGGGTTACAAAGCCACAATCTGAAGCAGCAGGAGAAGTCAAGGAATAAAGATAAGGAAGTTAAAGGTCATTTTGTCAAAGACTATGTTTGATCAAATGGTTGAGAAAAAAAGACAAGAACAGGTGGAAGACAAAGTGGATATTTCTCGTTCAGAGAAATTAACTGAATTATTACAGAGAGATTATAACAGAAACTAAAGCAGTTGTATCAAAAAGCATACACAGATAAAGAATCTGAGTGTGTCCCAGAATGTCACAATTTTAACAATGATGTCCCAATGAGGAGAACTGGGCAGAAGTTCATCAAGTTGCATTACCTGTGGATCATAGAATGGAGGTGTTGCAGACAACCCATGTATTACCAGCTGGAGATCATTTAGGAGGAAGAAAAAGTCAAGCAAAAATAAAGATCTATTGGCCTGGACAGCACACCATGCGTTGAATTTTGCCAAATATGTCTTACATGTTAGGTAAATGGAAATCCTTGGGCAGTGATAAAACTCGTACCATTTATAACCATTCCTACATTTGAGCAATCTTTTACAAAGTGCTAATTGATTGGATAAGACCTTACTTAAAACAAGAAGTGGGAATCCGTATTTATTGACCATCATGGATGTATCTACGAGATTTCCAGAGGCTATTCTATTATGCACTGTCATGGCTAACAGGGTTGTAGAAGGTTTCCTCAAGTCTTTCACTTGATATGGACTACCCACAGAAATACAATTGGATCAAGGTTCAAATTTTTGGATCAAAATTATTCAAAGAAGTTATGGATAAGTTACAAATAAAACCGTTCAAATCCACTGAGTATCATCTAGAATCAGAGGGAGCATGAGACCTGTGGCAGCAATGTAAAAGACCGTGTTGAGGGTTCTGAGTCAAACTAACACAGTGATTTGGAATAAAGGAATTCCATCTTTACAATTTGCAATTATGTATGTACCTAATAAATTAACTAAATTCAATCAATATCAATTAGGTTTTGGGTATGAGGTGAGTGCACCACTGAAATTAATTAAAGAGAAATAGGTAATTTGTGAATTTCAGATAAAAACTAAAATCACCTGTAAGTGTTATTACACATATGGGAGGATAGGTGGGAATAAGTTGGGAAATACTAATCTGATCTTGCACGATGTAGGTAGAGGAAATGCTATTCCCATTAAGCATCTCCTGTAGACTTAACTATCCAAAGTTGGGACAGTTTCAAAAAGAGATTAAACACATGTTCACAGCCAATTAAACCAAACTGAATTGCAGTAAATAATGCTCGAATATGGTAATGATGTCAAAACCACATGCTATCCAACGATTATGTGTGGACCACCACAAAGTCAATGTAGTCCCAAAATCTGATTGATATCCTATTACATGTTTGGAGGACTGTATTGAGAAGGTGGGGCAAGCAGTTTACATTTTTACTTTGGGCTTTCTCTGAGGATATTGGCAGGTACTTTACCCAAAAGAGTGAAGTAAATTTCGGTCTTGACCCCGAATGGGCTGTTCCAGTTTAAAGTCATGCCATTTGATATGAAAAATGTACCAGCCACCTTTCAAAGCCCAAGTCCCATTCCTGGGTCTTGTTATTTGATGTTGGTAGATGGTTCCATGGGATGTGAAAACAAAGGTTATTGGGGAGGTTGCTATACCATCAATGGAGAGGGAAACACTGCAATTCCTGGGACTGAGTGGTTTAATCAGAAAGTCTTGCTGAGCTTTAGCAGTGTGTGTGCTGCACCGACTGACATTTTGAAGAAATGCAGAAACTTGCACTGGATGGAGGAATGTGAGAAGGTATTTGATAATCTGAAAGCTGTGTTAATCACTGCCCCAGTATTAGCCACACCTTAATTACACAAAGCCATTCAAGGTGGCTAGTGATGTAATTGATCTGGGTATTGGTGCTGGACACTTGTAAGAAGATGATGAGAAGATACAAAGACCTATTGAGTATTTTTTCCATAATATCAAAATTATCAATTTAAATATTCCACAATTGAGAAACAGATCTTGAGCATGGTGTTGGCATTGCAACATTTGAAACACTCATTGCCAGGAATGTGTCGGAGATATATTGTGCATACCGATCATAAACCTGTAGGGTTTTTGGAAAAAATTAAGGACAAAAAGTCCAGACAGTTTTGATGAAACATATTTTTTCAGCCATTCAATTTGAAAAACAAAAATGTAACATGACAAGAGAATGTAATTACTGATGTGTTGTCATGACTTTGATGAAGGAAGATGGAGGTGCTCGGTGATGGGACAAAACAGACTGAAATGGACTGTGGTAGTGAATGTTTGCATGCTTAGAGACAATGTAATGTATATTTGCTGTAGGGTGTTAATATTGTAAGGCTAAAGATTTTTAAAACTTAAGTAATCTTTGTAAATTAATGATTTTCTTTAAGGGGGAGGGAAGTGTGACATGCTATGGCTTTAAGAGGTATATTTGGTCCTGGTTTTTTAATAAGAAATGTTGAGACAGAGATCCTGAACAATCTGCTCCAAAGCCAATAGAGTAAACAGCTTGTGAGGGATCCATGGTATTTTAAAAGTTGGAACAACAGAAGCAGCCTGAATGGGTGGGATTAAGCTCCCAAAGAACCAGGACTTTTAG
Source organism: Chiloscyllium plagiosum (assembly GCF_037043375.1). NCBI lineage: Eukaryota > Metazoa > Chordata > Chondrichthyes > Orectolobiformes > Hemiscylliidae > Chiloscyllium > Chiloscyllium plagiosum. The sequence goes on from NW_028270148.1 coordinate 95,126,293, forward strand.
TTTGACCTTTCTGCAGTTGCTGGGATCTTGAAGGTAAATGTTGAAGGTCTTGTTCCTCTCTCTGTTACAGCTAAAAACTGGGGTTCTCTTCCAGTTGCGAGAATTGCATGGGAGACAATCTGTTTTACTGAATATGCCTTTGCCAAGGGACTGTTTATAGGGTGTTATTGTACTGCAACAATTAACTAATATTAGTTAATAGATCAATTAATTTTGGCATTTCAGTAGAGTTACAGTTAAGCTAATTCTTTTTATTTTTGATTTTTACTGCAGTTTAACTGTAGTGTAAAAATAAAGTGTGTTTTGCTTAACTAGTTTGACCAATCAAATTGCATCTGGCATGAACCACCACACACTTCCGTTTAAGAAAAAAATAATTATCAGGATCTAGATGATCTTCTTAATATATTTTGCGGAAGTTTATTCTGGTCCATAATAGAAAAAGATACTCATAAGGAATATGATAAACAGACCATGGCAGGAAGAGATATACTGTGTATCCAAGTCTAAACCAATAGATAAGTTCGAGGTTTCCAAAATAATAAAAGTGATCTGTTTACTCCAGTTGCTGGAACTCATTACAATGGTTTCATAAGCCTCCTGGGCTCAGTGAGTGTCACTCACCTGGATTCATAAATGGCTTCAGTAACTGAGTGAGCTCAGAGTGTGAATAAAATCTGATGCTGAAGGACACTCAAATTCACCGCACAACATTAATCTGATGGATCTAATGTTTCTGCTCTTTGATATTGAACCCATTTTCTATCCCATCCTTGGAGTCACTGGAGTTCTGTGTGAGTTATTGTAACTGTTGCTGGTTTGACTGCTGTGATCATGTAATTTGTTGGTGCAGTATTTGTTGCTTCCTCAGACATTTACAGTTTTATTTCAGATACTGTTGATTATTAACATCCCGTGATGTTTCTCCTTATTTTAGCTGTAGTCTCTTCACCAATTTGAACATGCAGCCAAACTGGGGTCAATCTGCTTCAATTAAATTCTGTGCATTCAATTTATTTCAGGAATTAAATCTGAGGTAAGTATATTTTTATTCATTTCAAGAAACCTATTTCATATAATTCCAAGCTTCAGTCTTGGAATACAAGACAGGATGCATTGTATTTGGATGTTGTTTTGTGCATTGAAGCAAAGTGGGGAGATGCACCTTCACTGCAATGGAACGTGTGCTCTCTCACACCAAAGAATTGCCCTCAGGAATGGACTATGTCAGGCCTTTTGCACCATCAGAACATCCTGAAGCTCCTCCCACCCTGTGAAGGATCACTGTGTTTTTAAATATTCTTTATGAGGATGTGACAGGTCACTGACTGGACCAGTGTTTATTGCCCATCTCTAACCATTCCTGAGAAGGTGGTGTTGAGTTGCCTTCCTGATCTGCTGAGCCTGTGCAGATTATGGAGGAATGGATTTCCAGGATTGTGACAGAGAAAGAACAGCGAATTAGATCCACGTCGGGATAGTTATGGCTTGGAGGGAAAATTGTAGGTGACACTGTCATCACCCTTGGTGCTGTCTGAGGGGTCTTGGTGAGTTATTATAATCCATCTGTAGATGGTACACACTGCTGTCCCTCTGCCAATGGAGTCAGTGCAGAAGGAAGTGGATGAAGTGCCAATCACACGGGCTGCATCGTCCTGAATGGTGTTGGGATTCTTGAGTGTTGTTGGAGATGCCCTCATTCGGCGAGTGAACGTTTGTAGCATCCCCTGATTCCTATTGCCTTGCCTTGCCGTTGAGCTCAGACACAAAGTCAGAAAGTTTGTCATGGGTGTCAGCATCTTCAGTCAAGACAAATGAGATAGACTTCACTCACAGAGTAAATCAAGGGCAGCCTCTGATACTAGTCCAGAGGATTGGACAGGATCAATCAGACAGTCAGGGTCTTATCCTCACAGGGGGATGAGGAGTTGAATGTCTGGTAGCCCACCATCTGCCCTGATGCTTTCTGCCCTATTGAGGGCTGTTTTCCTCCTGGAGTGAGAGAGAGGAAGGGATGAAGGGAGCTGAAAGTGGTAGGACAGCTGTGACATTTGGTGCCATTTCAGAAGGAGAGATAGGATCAGAGATAGAGTGAGTGTGAGGTGAGGGGAGAAGATAGTGGCAGTTGGCAGAGTGGAGAAGGACCATCTCCTTACACTGATAGTCAGTTCTGCATACTGCTGAGACTGCACTGACCTGGGTGGTAATCACAGCCCAGGCTGGCTTGGGTTGCTGTCATGCCCACTGCTGTTGGTGTTTGTAGAGTAAGAAAATATTCTGTGTCTGAATCCCCACATCCAGCAGGAGCTCCAGGTTCCTGCCCACAAACTGGAGTACCCATTTCCCCATGTCTGCCAGGCCTAGGGCAAACCAATGGTTCTTTTTCTCAGTCACCATGCAGGACAGTTCAGGCCTCACAGTGCTTGCCCAGGTGCACTGTAGGATTTTAAAGTTGGCATCGGCACGAGTGATGTCGATCATTATGTGGATATCCAGTGAGTGCCAACTCTTTCAGGGAACATGGATGTTATGGATAGAATTGAATGTGAGCGATGCACTTGGAGTGGTGTGGCCATTAATAAGGTCCCTTTGGTAAGATATGAAGGGAAAAGACATGTGGCATCTAGGCAAGAAACTCAGCAAAACACTTGATATAACTCGCACTTCCCGAAAAAAAGATATAGACGTATATTTTTGCAAAAGTTATATTCTCATTGTCCACTGAGTAACTGAACTGTTGATCCATTTGGTCAATGTATCCACCATGTTTATTTCAGGTCAAGTTTAAAATTTTTTTTTTATTGTTTACACTATTTACATATTTTCAGGTAAAATTTTGCGTGACCTTTTTGATTACCTTTGCAGCTAACCTAATCGCAATTGTGACACTATCGGGAAGGAAGTGTGGTCTTTCTAAAGGTGTCAACTTGTACCTGATTGCTATGGCTGGAGCAGATCTGCTGATTGTCCTTATTCAGGTCATACTGGACAAGATGAATCGCTCATATCTACACATTGTATTCTTCTCCTACCCTCCTGGTTGTAGCATTAGAGACGTCATTGGTTCCACAGCTGTAAGGAGCTCAGTCTGGCTCACAGTCACCTTCACCTTTGACTGGATGGTAGCTATTTGTTTCCAGAAACTGAAGAGAAAATTCTGCACCGAGAGAAATGCAGCTGTCATTATCACAACTGTCAGTTTACTGAGTTTATTAAACAAAATACCATTGTATTTTAAATATGAACCATACTATTGCAAAATAACCTATGAATACTTCTACGATCCTGTGTGGCTAGCTTTTGACTGGGGGGATCATATTTTAACTCCAGTGCTCCCTTTCTTCCTGATCCTGCTGCTCAATGCTGTCACCATCAGACACATCCTTCTGGCTAGTGCAGTCCGCAGGAAGCTGAGAGGACAACAAAACAGGGATAACCCGAATGATCCAGAAATGAAGAATCGAAGAAGATCCATCAGTTTGCTCTTTGCCATTTCGGGCAGTTTTATCCTGTTATGGATCACTCGTGTCATAACTCTCGCGATTCAGCGAATTACTGGGTGGTATAGTAGAGCAGCAGCTGGATATTGGGTGGGAGATCTCATGGGGACAATGCTTCAGTTATCCAGCTCCTGCACCAACACATTTATTTACGCAGTCACACAGAGGAAGCTCAGAGAGGAGATGCTGAATACTGTGAAATATCCCTTCATCACCATCCAGAATTCCATTAAACGATGGGAACAAAGCTGGTCAATGTAAGCACGGTCCGGAAAGGAATATTATTGTTCATCTCCAGCTCAGCTGCTGTTGAGGCAGCACGTGCAAAGAGATTTGAAAATAAGAATCAGATTGTTCCTCAAGTTGAATAAATTATTTAACACAAGTGTGTTTTTAGGGCATCTGTTCCTGGTCAGTGAAGGTCCATTAACACTTGGCTTATTAATATTTGGGGAATATAATGTAAATTTTCACTTCATTTTTAAATCATGTTTCTAGTGCAATACATGTCACATTGTCTTATGCTGTAATTGTAGAAGAGCAATTGAATTGTAGATTGTATTTATGAATGCCATTGACATGATTTAGAAGGGATAATAATAACAGAGCCATCACCTACAACTGGCTCTCTGACTGGTGAGTGACGGTATCCTGCAATACACAATAGTAAGATCTTAGCTCTGATTACAGCTGTAGCTCCCCATAATTCTATGAATTTTAAAATAGTTATGGGAAAGGATAGGCCTTGTTTCAAAGTTACAGTTCTAAATTGGTGTAAGTCAATGTTGATGGTACAAGACAGAAACTTTCAAAAGCTGATTGGTGTAGACTGTTGCCAGGTAAAGGACAATCTGGCAAGTGAGAGGCTCAAAGGTGAGATACTGAGCGTTCAGAAACAGTTTGATCCTGTTAGAGTGAAGGGTAAGGCTGGCAGCAGTAGGGAACATGGGATGAATAGGGGCATCGAGAGTCTGGTCAAGAATGTGAAGGAGGCATGTATCAGGTAGAGACAACTGGGATCAAGTCAGCCTTGAAGTGTATAAGGGGTGTAGGGGCATTCTTAAGAGGGAAATCAGGAGGACAGAAAGGGGATATGAAGTAATCTTGAAGATAAGGTTAAAATTATCCAAACATTTTCAACAAGAATATTAAGGGTCAAAGAGCAAATAGTGTGGTAATGGAGCTCCTTAAAGATCAAGTACAGGAGGTGGCAGAGTCACCTATTGAATATTTTGTTTCAGTGGTTATTGTGGAGAAAGACATGGAAGCTTGAGAACTTGGGGAAATAAATATTGATGTGTTGAAAACGGTTCACATTACAGAAGAGGCAGTGCTGGAGGTCTTAAAAGGTTCAAAGGTGAATAAAACTCCAGGGTTTGATCAAGAGTATCATTTTCTAAATGGGGAGAAAATTCAGAAGTCTAAAGTGCAAAGAGACTTGGGAGCTCTAGTCCAGGATTCTCTCGGGGTAAACTTGCAGGTTGTGTCAGGAGTTAGGAATGCAAATGCAATTCTGGCATTTAATTTGAGAGGATTGAATATAAAAGCAAGGATGTACTTCTGAGATCTATAAAGTTCTGGTCAAATCACATTTAGAATATTGTGTGCAGTTTTGGGCCCCATATCTCAGGAAGGATATACTGGCCCTGGAGCATGTTCAGAGGAGGTTCATGAGAATGGTGCCAGGAATGAAATGCTTAACATATGAGGAACATTTGAGGACACTGGGTCAATACTCGATGGAGCTTAGAAGGATGATGGGGACTCTAATTGAAATGTACAGTTTACTGAATGGCCTGGACAGAGTAGATGTTGGGAAGATGTTTCCATTGGGAGGAGAGATTCCGACCTGAGGGCACAGCCTTAGAGTCTCTCCAGCATCCTGTGTTTGCTTCAGATTTTCGGCATCTGCAGTGTTTTGCTGTTATTGAAATAAATATCAGCTGTTATTGAATCACAAACTCACAACGTTTAAATTTATCATCATGCACTTCATGCATCTACTTCCACAAAGCCAACTGTATCACTTGTTTGACAGTCTCGAATACGGTTTTGATTGCTGTGCCCATCTTTAGCGCAGTCAGTCCACAAAACAAGACAACAGAAAGACAGTCATGACAGGGGGAGAATAATGGACAGGAGATTGAAGTGTCTACCAGGAAGGTGAACGGAAATATATGTTTTTCATAGATATTTGGTCAACCCGTCTTGCCATGGAAGGTTAGGTTTATACAAATAGACTATGTTCGACTTCCATAAGTTCTCAAAAAGAAAGAAGTTGAGCTGAACCAAATTAACGTGTTGAATTGGATTGTTAGATCATAGTTACTCCAACAGCAAGTTGCCCCGGAGCCTGGAGCAGATTGGAGTCAGTCAGACAGTCACATCTGATGAAGTGGAAGTTTCAGGAGACAGTCAAGGCCAAGTCAATCGTTGTTGGAGAAACCGTGTCAGAGTCAGGCGCATCTAGGCCAAGGAACACCCCCCTAATTCAGAAAGTTTGGATTCAAGAAAGGTATTATTCTCTTAGAAACAGAAATCCCATGGTTCAGTTAGATTTGTGAATAAATAAAAGACTCTGTGTGTTGAACGGAATGTTGAACATTCTGCAACTTTTTCATGAAGTGATATTTTGGAAAACTTTAAAGATCAACAAAGGTTGATGAAAATGTAATTATTAAAGAAAACAAACACAATATTTTAAAAAAGCAAAAACATCTACAAATATAAAAAGGGAAGAGAGTAGGTAAAATGATTGTTGGTCCCTTGGAGGGTGAGGCTGGGGAGTTAATCCTGGGGAAAACAGAAATGGCAGAGACACTAAGTTAATATTTTGCTTCACCTTCCACTGTGGAGGACACTAGAGCCATTTCAGTAGTAACAGGTAATGCAGAGGGTATAGACAGGGAGGGACTTAGAACAATCATCATCACGAGGGAAACAGTAATGAGCAAAATATTGGGATTGAAGCCAGACAAATCCCCAGGGCCTGAAGGGGTCCTCCTTGGGTCTGAAAGGAAGTGGCAGCAGAGATCGTGGATCCACTGCTTATAATTTTCCAAAATTCCCTGGATGCAGGCAAAGTTTCAGTGGTTTAGAAAATGCTACTAGAGCACCTTTATTCACAACAGGCGGTAGGCAGAAAGTAGCTAACTATAGAGCAATTAGTTTAACATGTGCAGCTGAGTAATTGTTAGACTCCATTATAAAGGAAGTAATAACAGGACATTAGGAAAGTCGAAATACAATCTATTGCAGTCAGCATGGTTTTATGAAGAATAAACTATGTTTGACTAATTTGCTGATGATCTTTGAAGATGTAACAAGCAAAGTGGAGAATGGGGATCCTGTCGGTATCTGGGCTTCCAGAAGGCAATTTGATACAGTGCCATACAAAAAGGTAACACACAAGGTAAGATCACATGGGGTTAGGGGTAATTTATTCGCTCACACAGAGGATTGGCTCACCAACAGAAAGCTGAGACTCCAGATAAATGGGTCTTTTTATGGTTGGCAAGATGCCTAAGGATCTGGATTAGAGGTGCTGGAAGAGCACAGCAGTTCAGGCAGCATCCGAGGAGCAGTAAAATCAGGATGCTGCCTGAACTGCTGTGCTTTTCCAGCACCTCTCATCCAGAATCTGGTTTCCAGCATCTGCAGTCATTGCTTTTACCAGGATGCCCCAGGATTCAGTCCTCAGACTCCAACTGTGTACAATCCATACAAATGACTTGGACGTTGGGACAGAAAGTACTCGATCCAAATTTTCAGATGGCACTAAAATAAGTAAGAAAGTAATTTGCAAGGAAGAAATAAGAAATTTATAATTGGATATAAATAGTTTTGGTGAATGAGCCAAAGTTTTGGCAGATAAGGTTTAATGTGGATAAGTGTGAAGATATTCAATTTGGTCAAAAGAATAGAAAGTCAACCTATTATCTAAATGGTGAGAAACTTTAGAGAGTTTCAGTGCAGAGGGTTCTGGGTGTCCTTGTGCATGCATCTCAAGGAATTAATATGCGGTACAGCAGGTAAGAAGGAAGGCAAATAGAATTTTGGCATTTATTGCTAAAGGTATAGAGTATCAAAGTAGGGAAGTATTGCTGCAACTATACAAGACGGAGGGGACGGTGGCTCAGTGGTTAGCACTGCAGCCTCACAGAGCAATGGTCCCAGGTTTGATTCTAGCCTCGGGCGACCATCTGAGTGGAATTTGCACGTTCTCCCTGTGTCTGCGCTAACTTCCTCCGGGTGCTCCGGTTTCCTCCCACAGTCCAAAGATGTGCAGGTTAGGTGCATTAGTCAGTGGAAATGTAGGATGATACGATAAGGGGATAGGTCTGGTGGGATGTGGGTCGGTGTGGGCTTGTTGGGCCAAGTAGCCTGTTCTGTAGTGTAGGTGTTCTCTTGTCTGTTCTCAGACATTAGTGAGACTGCACCTGGGGTATTGCATAAGTTTTGGCTCTCTTAATTGAGGTAGTTAGAGGTACTTCAGAGGAGATTAACCAGATTGATTCCAAAGATAATGAGAGATTGATCAATTTAGACTGACACACGATGGCGATCAGAAGAATGAGAGGAGTTTAATTGCGTTAGATAAGATAATGAAGAGAAGCTGCTATAGATATTTTGTCTTTGGGGCAATCTCAAACAAGAGCATTTGGATAAGGGATAGCAGATTTAAATTCAAGATAATGATAAGTTACTCCTCTCAAAGAATCATGAATCTGTGAAATCCACTATGGAAGGCTGGACACTGATTTAAGGAGGATACAGACACATTTTGAATTGGTAATGGGGTGAAGGGTTACGGGGAGTGAGCAGGGAAGTGTAGTTGAGTCCGAGATGAGAGCAGCCATGATGGTATTAAATGGCGGAGCAGGCTCAAGGGGCTGCATTGTCTCCTCCTGCTCCGAGCTCTTATGTTCTTAGTGCCCTCTTGTGGCCATTTGTGGATGTACAGAAGCAAGCCAGAATGAATGGATTCAGTGGTGTATTTGAACTTCACATGTTTGTTTTGGTAAAACAAAAGGATTAGTTTCACTCAACATAATCACTTTTCCACTTTCTCTTTCAAGGACGTACTCCTTGCAAATCATTTTGCATCACCTCAGTCACTCTACTAATTAGTTTGAGAATGCAAAAAACAAACATAAACTTTCCCTTCATTTCTCATGATATTCACTTGGTGACATTTACTCCAACATTTCACTGTCACTTTTTCATTTCTTGGTACCAAGTTCATTATGATGTCTTCACTCACATCTGCCTTTTCGTGCTACATCCTCTCATGATGACCACTAAATATTCTCCCCCACCCCTTTCTCCTTTCCTGTCTCCCTTTCCATCTGTGACTATTTCCCCCCTTTTCGAATGCAGTGTCTGTGCTTGGAGACGGTGGTCTATGTTTTAAACTGACCCTCAGTGTCAGGTCGAAGAGTGAATTCGAAGCCCGGCCTTGCCGCAGTGACCCTGGGGCTGCTGGGTTTACCACAGGCTGCCTCTTCATTAGCCTCCGGCAAGCTCTTCATCCCCAAAATGGGGCTAATGGCTTCCTGCTTCTACCCAATGGACCAGGGGCTGATGGCTCTGACACCACAGCAGTGTCCCCGGGAGAGGGAGGGGGCAGACCCTGAGGGTATCTCAAATTGGAGCAACCCTCAGACAATTAAGACAGTATTAGACTTGAGAGGGTTAAGGAGGGGTGTATGCTCCATGGGATGGAGCAGAAACACCTCTGGGAGGGTTACTTGGAGAATTCTCCTGTTTGGACCAAGGCACCTCCAGCACTGATACCCTTCCAACCACCCCCACCAAAAGTTACCACAAGGAAGCCATTTCCCTGAAGCTGGTGGGTGCTCACAACATGGTCAGGATTTGCCTCACAGTCTGGAAAATGGCAGCTGGTCATGAGACCACAAGATATAGGAGCAGAATTAGGCCATTCAGCCCATCGAGTCTGTACCACCATTGCATCATGGTCCTTACACTGGTCCACAACTGCTACCTTCATTGTACAAATTGATGCCTGTCTCCATGGTGATGGTAGCTGGTCTGGAACCCAGTCATTGGGAAACTTCAATGGTGGCAGCACAGCAATAGGGCGCTACTCCAATGCAGCACCTTCCTACTTTACCAGCCTCACAACCTCCACTCTCACTAATGTCTCGTGAGAGTGAAGTAAGGGGAGACAGTGGCTGATTCTGTGAACACCTGTCTTCAGAGATGATAGTGCCATCAAGAAATTATCAAGAGTTTGGCTTCTATTCTGGCCAATCAGAAATTGGCTTTGTTTCCTTTATATTTGATGTGGGGAGTTGAGTGTGTGGTGCCATCTAAAGGACAGTGAGAAGCAGCTGTTCGACACAAGGTTTCTGCCCGTCTTTCACTCAGGTTTGAGCAGGACATCAGGAGCTGTCCTTCCCAATCATGTGACCATCCTTCACTGAGCATGGAATGACTGAACCAGGAGCTGTCAGCTTCAGGAAGTAAATCATTCAAAGGTTTGTCTTCTGCCAGCCACCTTACAGACCCAGTGGGAGGAGCTCTGTGGAAATATTATCCCAGCCCCACCCTTTTCTGTTTCTCTCTGAGCTTGCTGTTCCTTTATCTCCCTCAGCGTCAATTACTTCCTCCTGTAACTCTGTTACCAAGTCATTTTCTTCTCTCTCTTTTGAACTGTTTCCTCACAATTCATCTCTCTCTCTTGACTCTGATTTCACTTCCGCTGTTTCCTGTAAGGTCTCAGAACCTTCCCACACATCGCCCTCTTTCTTCCATCTCTCCTCTCTTTTGCTCAAGTTCTGTCTTCCAGTTTGTACATTCCCAATCACCTGTCCCCGGGGGCTCCCCTTAAAATACTTTCATTTTGTTTTCCTCTTTTATTTTGTTGTCCGGGAGCACATTCCATCCCTTCAGTGGACGTTGGGTTAAATCTACAGCTCGGAGAAGATTGTACCTAATCAGCACTTCAGACCGAAACCTGCAGCTGTCAATGTTAGCGCCGACAGGAAGGACTGCAACAGGAAAACCATCAATTTGACTGAAAACCACAGGCCAACCATACACTTTCAAACAGGGATTTTTATTTGCACATCAGATTTTTAACATCTTTTGGTCAAAATTGCCTCCATTCTCTTTTATATGAGGTGTTTTCCTTCTCTCAAGCTCTCGTGGTGACCAAGGTACATTTTGTTTGTGAGACTCTATCAGACAGAGATGGGGCAGGCTTGGGATGAGAGGGATGTAGCTCAAACATGGGGAGATATATGGGCTTGTGAAATACAGATTAAACCATTCACCTGCAGGAGAGGGACTTGTAACTTGGAACTTAAATGGGACCTCTCTCTTGTTGTTAGAGTTAGTGCCCGGGAGGAAGTCTGTGCGCTTTGATAAATCAGAACTCTCTGTAGAGAATGTTCGGCCATCATTACAGGAGAAAGTAAGGTCTGCAGATGCTGGAGATCAAAGTTGAAACTTTATTGCTGGAACAGCACAGCAGGTCAGGCAGCATCCAGGGAACAGGAGATTCTTCAGAAGGGCCTGTGCCCGAAACGTCGAATCTCCTGTTCCCTGGATGCTGCCTGACCTGCTGTGCTGTTCCAGCAATAAAGTTTCAACAACGGCCATCATTACAACCTGGCCTGTCTTCAGGGTTTATATGAAATTCAATAGCTCTCCCATGATAAGGAGGGGCTCCTGACTCTGACTGCCCCGAGCAGGTCCTGGACTGGTACTGGAGGCTGCCCCTGACTTACTGCACAGGGAACCCCTGAGCGAAAGCTCTCCACCTTGACTTCACTGGGGCCTGCTGACAACTCTGACAAGCTTCCTGGCTTTGTGTCAGTGCTCAATGGCAAGGTCAGACAGCAGTGTATGAGCCTGGCTGAGAGAGAAAATGAGCAGAAAATGTGAGCCAAAGCAATGGGAGGAGAGATGCCTGAATATCCAGGTTGGCTCCGAGTGAGTACGTGCTCTGAGAGTAAGTGGAGAGCCTGGAGATGCAGCCTGGTCCAGTCCATGGGCTGGGTGTGTGGCCCTGAATGTGCAGGGTCCTTGCTGCAGTGTTACAATGAGAGTTGTCAGTGCACACCAAGGGGCAGCATTGAAGTGCAGAAGGGTCCTGTAAGTGGACTCGATATATGACATGGGGATTTTTGAGGTTGGTAGATGTTGGATGTCAATGTCCATGGATATGGGGAGCAGGTAAACGATGCCCATGGAGTGTGCCCTGAGATGTTGGTGTCCGGTCTCCAACATGAAGGTCTTTCAGACCAAGCAGTGAGCTGCATCCACGAGGTACTCGCTGCGGTTTCCTTGTTGCGTTTTCCCAGAAACTGAGCTTGTTTGTTGAGTTTGGTCAGATGTGAGGCTGAATATTAATGAGCTGAGTTGGGATGCTAACAAGGTGGTGTTTAACCGTCACTAATGCCCAGCAATCCCCATCTCCCTGCTGCCCAGTGAGCGTTTCCACACACCACTTATCAAAAACATGAAAGGTGGAGCAAGAACATCTTGATGTTTAGACGGGCCTCGCTGCACTGGTCACCCGACTCTGTCACATGACTTGCCATTGCCTCAGTCACAAAGACCCTGACAAAATTCCACTCGAAATTTATTCCCACAAAAACCTGATATGTACATGCATTGAAAAACATTCACTCCCTCATGGGCACACACACAGACACACAGACACAGACAGACACACACAGACACACACACACAGACAAACAGACACAGACACACACACACACACGCAGAAACAAGTTCTATAGAGGAACTATGCATTCATGTTATTCATGTTATTAACAGAAATATAAATGCATATCATGGGTACAATTTAGCTGTTTATGATGTACTTGTGGTAAATTGATTGACTTCTCTCTTGTAGATCTTTGAATGAATGGAATTTCGAAATGTTTGGGTTTCCAGAAGAATCAGGGTGCAGTTTTATAAAGTTTTTTTTCTTGTTGGCGATAAGTTCAGGGCTGTCTCACGCAATGCCTGAGCTGATTGATTGTCCTGGCTGCGTCCTATTCTTTGTGCTAGAGGAAGGTTCCCTCTAGTTCTGGTGGTTTCAGCATGACCTTTCCCCAGGTTCGTTCTTGCAATAATCGCCCAAATTTTCCCTGAATATGACAACCAACAAGAGAGAAAGACATCCTTGACCTTATCCTTATCAATCCACCAACTGCAGATGCATGTGTCCGTGACATTTCCTGTAAGAGTTATTGTCACACAGCCCTTGTGGAGACAAAATCCCAGATTCACATTGTGCATACCCTTCAGCATTTTGTGTGGCACTATCAACGTGATACATGGGACAGATTTAGCAATTCAAGCCTGGGTATCCATGAGGTGCTGTGGGCCATCAGTGGAATTGTGCTCCAGCACAATCTGTAACCTCATGGCTCAGCATGTTCCTCCCTCAACCATGACCGCGAAGCCAGGGGCTCAACCCTGGTTCAATGGAGAGTGCAGGAGGGCATGCCAGGAGCAGCACCAGGCAGCCTGAAAAATGAGATGTCAACCTGGTGAAGCTCCCAACCAGGACAGCTTGCATGCTCAACAGCAAAAGCAACAAGTGATATGCAGGCCTAAGACATCCCAAAACCAATGGATGAGGTCTACACTCTGCAGTTCTGTCACATCCAGTCTGAATGGTGATGGAGAATTAACCAACTCACTGGAGGAGGAGGCTGAACAAGTCCCCCACCCCTCCCCCCCATCCTCAATGATGGAAGAGCCCAGCACGTCAATGTAAATGATAAGGCTGAAGCATTCACAGCAACCTTCAGGTAGAAATGCCGAGTGGATGATCCATCTCAGAGTCCAGCAGCTGTAACCTTGTGTGCCTCACTCTGCCCAAGCACCCTATGATCTGTGTGTCTTGATTGTTATGACCTGCCTGTACTGCTTGCAAAACAAAACTTTTCACTGGACTTAGGTACATTTGAAAACAATAAATCAAAAAGAAATCAAATCGAGTCACAGATACTGATCTTCAGCTAATTTGATTCACTCCCTGTGATACTAAGAAACAGTGGGAGAGACTGGATAATTGATAAATTTCCTGACAATATTCCGGCCATAGTACTGAAGACTTGTGCTCCAGATCTTGCTGCTTCCCCACCCAAGCTGTTCCAGTACAGTCACAACATTAGGAACACTGCAGCAGGCAACTCTCTGCCAAAGCCTGTCCACCATCTACACGGAACATGTCAGGAATGTACGGAATATTCCCCATTTGCCTGGATTGGTGCAGCTTCAGCTCCACTCAAGAAGCTCCACACCATCCAGAATAAAGCAGCTGGCTTGATTGGCACCGCACCGAAAAGCATCCACTCCCTCCACGACCGATGCTCAGGAGCAGCAGTGTGTACGAGCTACAAGATGTACTGCAGAGATTCACCAAAGATCCTCAGACAGCACCTTCCAAACATGAAACCACTTCCCTCTAGAAGGACAAGGGCAGCAGATACGCAGAAACTAAACCACCTGCCAGTTCCCCTCCAAGCCACACACCATCCTGACTTGGAACTATCCCCTTCACTGTTGCGGTGTCAAAGTCTGGAATTCCCTTCCTTAGGGCATTGTGGGTCAACCCTCAGCACATGGACTGCAGCAGGTAAAGATGGCAGCTCCCCACCACTTTCTCAAGGGCAACTAGGGACAGGCAATAAATGCTGGGCCCAGCCAGAGAGACACACATCCCGGGAGTGAATAAAGAAACCTGCACAACCAACAAGGTACTTTACAAATGAGTCCTTGCTGTAATGTAGCAGTGAATCTGTACACAGTGAGACCTCATGTTCACCAATAAGAGAAATGATCAAACAATCTGCTTTCAGTGATGGTGGTTAGAGGATAAATATTACCCAGAAGACCATGGATGACATCACTGCTTGTCCTCAAAGGAGGGCTGTGGGAAATGTTACACCCAATGAGGAGCGTGGACTGGTGTAGTGTTACCAGCTCATCTGAAGTGGAATTCTGTCAGCCTCAGTCATGTGCTTGATCACATGACCCTGTGATGCAGAGACAAGAATATCAGCACAGAGTCAAGAATATTACTTGCAGTTAGTAGAGACTGAGGAGGACAGAATTGTAATATTCAGTACATTCATGTGAATGCTTTGTAACTTTGTTTCTAGTTAATTTAAAAAAAAAATGACACAATGAATAATTGCATGAAATGGAGACATTATTGCATTTCTCAAATTTTCTCTGAATTTAGACTGAGCCAATGCATAAACACATGTGTTTGTACAGGAGCTCAGCAGTTGAAACATATCTCCAGCATAGACTGTGATAAGTAAGATATCAGCATAATGATCTGGCTCATAAAACATGTCTGCAATTCGAGAAATCAGGAAAAACGTAGTATATGGCATCCACAGCACAATGAAAGTGCCAGAAATGGCGAACAGTAAAGTGATGGATTTCCTTTGGCTCTGCATCTCTGGATCGTCGCTGTTCTGGGTGTTGCGATGACCTTGCAGTGCTCTGCGGGTTCGATTCGCCATCACAATGTGTCGGACAGTCAGTGCGTTGAGCAGTAAAATAAAAAAGAATGGCTATAGTGGGTTTAAAATGGTATCAAGCCAGTCAAAACTGATCCATCCTGGCTAGATAAAATAGTCTGGCATGAACTGAGTGCCCCACTCCACATTGTTAATTATCTAGATTGGCTCAAAAGCAGAGTACAGGGGGATGTTTTTGACTGAAAACACAACACACACAGTCACTATCACCACAGCTGCAGTCTCCTCCCTGCAATACTTTGCTCTCAACCTCTGGCAACAAATGAGGACAAAACGATCGACAGTGAAAGCGACCGTGAGCCAAACAGAGCAGTCAACAGCTGTGTAGTTGATCATCACATTGATGTTCCTTATTGAGGTGAAGTGTAGAAATGAAAATGGGAAATAGTAGTAAAGCATGTCGTAGATTATCACATTGGAAATAATGACCAGGAGATCAACTGTCGTCATACCCTCCAAATAAAGGGAGATCCCTTTGGATAGACCACAGCCTCCACGAAGTAGAAGGACAATTGTCAGGAGGTTAGCTACAAAGAAAAGAACAGAATCCCCAGATTAATAACACAACATTGCTTGGAAATTACAGCACAACAACAGGTCATTTGGCTGAGTAGGTCTACGTTGAGGTTCACACTGCACACATGTTTCCTCCCACCACCTTCATCTTACAATATTGAGATATTATTCCTTTCAGCCCCATGTAGTTACTGAGATTTCCCATCAGCCAAATTCACAAAGGTGGAGAAATATTGCACAGATTGGAAGGAAGCAAATTTCTTTCTCAAAACAGAAACCCTTTACAGAGACGGATTGGGTGGGTGTACCCTCCAACACTTTGCCTTATGTCAGTCTATAATTAAATGGAGGGGCTGCCTCCTTTGAATATTGACTAATTTACATACACTGAAGCTCATTGTAAGCTCGAATGACCACAATTGTATGGGATCCATTCGCTTTTACTGAGGTTGCACCAATAATAACAGAATGGGGAGAGGGTTTCCAGCAGTGTTATGTCAGGGGCACTGATTAGGTTAAAAATCCATCAAAGTTTTTGCAAGCGGAGAGGTTGGATGCTTTTGGTGATGTCTCTGAAGCTCCAGTTTCTGCACAGAATGTGTCCCTCCAGGGGTCAGTGATATCTCTTCATCACCAATCAGTTCAAACTGTGGGACGGGTATTCAATGGCCATAACCTGAAAGGCACCCATAGCTCATGATAGTCAAGGGCAGGTGGGCTCTGTATAACATGGACATCATGGACCTAGTCCTGTGTAAGGAAACCATTGAGAACAACAGCAGCCTGAAAGGAGAATGTACAATCAGTGCCTGAAGTTTACAAACAGAGGACAAACTATCTGCAGCATCTGGAGTTCCAATGTGTCCACAGAGTGTGTCCCTCCAGGGAGACAGTGATGTCCCATTGTGACAAATCAGTGCACCAGACAGGAAGACGGTCAAAGGATTCAGGAATCTTGCTGGATTCTCAAAACTGGAAGGTGTCATCGATTACAAGCATGTTGCTGTTGAGGTTTCAGTGAGACAACCAGGGTTATTTATAAATATTAACGTGACTCCCTCCAAAGGGGAGAAAGTGAGGACTGCAGATGCTGGAGATCAGAGCTGAAAATGTGTTGCTGGAAAAGCGCAGCTGGTCAGGCAGCATCCAAGGAACAGGAGAATCGACGTTTCGGGCATAAGCCCTCCTGAAGAAGGGCTTATGCCCGAAACGTCGATTCTCCTGTTCCTTGGATGCTGCCTGACCTGCTGCGCTTTTCCAGCAACACATTTTCAGCTCACTCCCTAAGGGTCCAATTAGTCAGCAATTATTGACTAAGGCTTCTCCAGATATGTGTGTGTATTCCAGGGAGGGGTCATGATTCATACAACCTTCAACACCACTCAGTTCCATAGTGGGCAATGTACCACAGCCATTGGAGAGATAGATTCTGGGAGGTAAGGGCTGTCTGTTGAAGAGATCTGCAGATGTAACAGAGTTGTTGTTATTGGTGACTTCAACTTCCCAAATATTGATTGGAACCTCCTTAGTGCAGATGGTCTGGATGGATCCGATTTTGTCAACCGTGTTCAGGTAGGATTCCTGACTTAAAATGTCGATAGGCCGACTGGGGGGAGGCCATATTCAATTCGGTGCTCGGCAACGAGCCAGGCCAGGTGTCAGATCTCTCAGTGGGAGAATATTTCGGTGATAGTGACACCTTTACCATAGCCATGGAGAGGGACAGAAACACACAGTGTGGGTAGGTATTTAATTGGGGGAGGGGAAATTATACTGTTATTAGAAAGGAGCTGTGATGTATGAATTGGGAACAATTGTTCTACAGGAAAGGTTCAACAGAAATGTGCAGGCTCTTTCAGGAGCACTTGTTCCAAGTGTTGGATAACTTTGTCCCACTGAGCCAGGCAAGGAATAGTAAGGTGAAAGAGCCTGAGATGACAAGAGCAGGGGAGCTTCTCGTCAAAAGGAAGAAGGAAACTTACTTAAGGTTGAGGAAACAAGGATCTGGCACAGCTTCAGGGGATTACAGGGTAGCTCGGAAATAACTCAAAAGTGGAATGAGGAGAGCTGGGAGTGGGCACAAAACAGCCTTGGCGGGTAGGATTATGGAAAATCCGAAGGCGTTCTACACTTATGTGAGAAATAAGATGATCAGAGAGAGGATAGGGCCGATCACGGATAGTGGAGGGAACTTATGCCTGGAGTCCGTAGAGGTAGGGAAGGCCTTAAATGAGTTTATTTCCTTCAGTATTTACTAGAGAGAGGGAACTTGTTGATCGCAAGAACACCTTGGACTGGGTTAATAGGCTTAAACAGATTGATATTAAGGAACTGGATGTGCTGGACATTCTGGGAAGCATCAAGATTGATAAATCCCACAGCCAGACCAGAGATATCCAAGGTTACTACGGGAAGCGAGGAATGAGATCATCTGACGATGATCTTTGCATCCTCACTCTCCATGGGAGTAGTACCGGCTGATTGGAGGGAGATGAATGTTGTTCCTCTGTTCCAGAGAGGGATTAGGGAAATCTCTGGGAATAACAGAGCAGTCAGTCTTACATCTGTAGGAAGCAAGGTACTGGAAGGGATTATGAGACAGGATTTATGACCAGGAAAGACAGTTTGTTTAAGGATAGTCAGCAAGTCTTTGAGGGGGTCAGGTTATGCCTCACAAGGCTTACTGAGTTCTTTGAAGACATGACGAGACAAGTTGACAAAGATCGAGCAGTGGATATTGTGTAGATGGATTTCAGAAAAGCATTGCTTAAGGTTCCCCACAGTTTGGCTTATTCGGAAAGTTAGGAGGTATGGGATACAGGGAGATTTGGCTATCTGGATACAAAATTGGCTGGCCAACAGAAGACACTGAGTGGTAGTAGATGTAAAGTATTCTGCCTGGAGGTCAGTGACCAGTGGTGGCCCACAGGGATCTGTTCTTGGGCCTCTGCTCTTTGTAGTTTTTATAAATGACTTGAATTAAGAAGTGGAAGGGTCACAAAGGTCAGTGGCATTGTAGATAGTGCCAAGGGCTGTTGCAGGGTCCAACAGTGACATTGACAGGATCCAGAACTGGGCTGAGAAGTGGCAGATGGAGTTCAACCTGGACAAATGTGAAGTGAATCATTTGGAAGGTCAAATTTGAATGCTGAATACAGAGTTAAAGACAAGATTCTCAGCAGTGTCACGGAGCAGTGGGATCTTAGGGTCCCTGTACATAGATCCCTCAAAGTTACTACCCAGATTGTTAGGGTTCTTAAGAAGGCAAATGGTGTTCTGGCTTACATTAAAAGAGGGATTGAGTTTAAGAGCCACGGGGTTTTGCTGCAGCTGTATAAAACCCTGGTTAGACCACACTTGGAATATTGTGTCCAGTTCTCATTGCCTCATCATAGAAAGGATGTAGATGCTTTAGAGAGGATGGAAAGGAGATTTACCAGGATGCCGCCTGGATTGGAAGGCTTGTCTTAGAGGGTGAGTGATCTCGGGCTTTTCCCACTGGAGAGAAGAAAGAAGGGAGATGACTTGAAAAAGGTACAAAAGGTAACGAGAAGCATAGACAGGGTAGATAGCCAGAGACTTTTCCCCAGGACAAAAATGGATGTCATGAGGGGGTCATAATTTTATGGTGATTGGAGGAAGGTATGGGCAGATGTCAGAGGTAAGTTCTTTATGCAGAGAGCGGTGGGTGCATGGTAGTAGAGTCAAAGATATCAGGGACATTTAAGTGTCTGTTGGACAAGCACATGGATGGCAGTAAAATGAGAGCTGTGTAGGTCAGGTTGATCTTCGATTAAGATAAATGCTCGGCACAACATCATGGGCCAAGGGGCCTGTATTGTGCTGTTCTGTTCTATGTTCTAAGGCTGGTCACCCCAGTGAGACACAGGAGATCAGATGTTGAGTGACGTTTCAATAAGATTCACACAAGCACCAAGGCGATCTGTCAAAAGAAATGACATCCCGCTCAACTCCTCAATGTCACCTCAAGCTATGTCCAGTGACAGGACCATTGTGAATATGGCAAAGGTAAGGCATGTACTGAAAAGGATGCTGGGATACACACTATCAACAAGCCCAGGTTAGTAATCCCTCAACACAACATCCATCCCTAAGACCAGCCAAATGAACAATAGCAATAACTACACATCCATCCTCATGTGCATGTATTTCATGAAGGTTATCAGCAATACCATTCCTGTAAAGACATCATAAATTATTCCCCGTGTTCTCCCATATGGACTCAGTGTGATTTCTTACATTGTTCCTGCCTGCTGCACTGTAGCCTCCCCCATGTGCTGCCAGTGGTCCTGGAGGCAGGCGGCTGACTCTAATATCCCTTTGTCTGGAATGGCCTTGGGGGTGGTCCTCTGTTTGGCTGAGTCTGTCTGGACCCTGACATGGTGAAGCTCTCCTGCACAGTGTCAGGAATCTCCTTCATCACCATGGCTCTCTGAAGCACTGGGGTCAGTGGCAGAGGGTAGAGGAGTAACTGTCCCCATCAGGAGTGCCCTGACAGGTACTTCCCGATGGTGACTGCCCCTCCCCATGTCCCACTCTGAGGCTCACTTGGCCCTCCATACTTTCCTGACAGAGGGACAATGGCCCAACGATGATGTCAGATATCTCCATCCTCTTTTCTCTTGCACACTCAGTTCAATGACAATACAATGGATCACCCAAATTCAAACAAAATCCATCACCAAAACCTCACCCTAATGTGAAACTTTAATCTACCCTCAAAGGCAACCATAATCCCAACTCTCACCCTTATTCTGACCCTCACCGAAATCTAACTGATCCCAAAAACAACCCTAACAGTAAACCTATTTAATGATGAATACATCCCCATATGTGATCACTTAAGACAAAACATGCATGAAACTAGTTGAACAGAGTTACAAATATCTCCATTTCAGAGGAGATCATAGAATTTAGCTATTCCACCATCCAGTCCTCATCCAGCCTCTGAAAAGCATCCCACGCAGTTCCACCCCCGTCCCCCCACCATATCCCTGTAACCCTACAGTTCCCATGGCTAATCCACCCAGGCTGCACATCCTGGGTATTATGGGCAATTTCCCTTGGCCAAACCACCTAACTTGCACATCTTTAGACCGTGGGAGGAAATTGGATCACCTGGATAAAACTCAGGCTGATACGGGGAGAACATGCAAACTCTGCACAGAACCTGGGTTCCTGGCACTGTGAGGCAGCATTGCAAAACACTGAGCCACCGTGCTGCCAAGATGCCAACATTTTCCCTCAGTTGAAGATCATTCAGGTGTGTGAGCACGTGGACCGGGCACTATCCCATCGACCTGCCTGATCCCACTGACCAACATCAAATCCAGGCCCATGTCCCAGCAACAGACCCAGACACATGGCAATAAAAACCCAGTCGGAGAGAGCTTTGGGATCCAGAAATCTGAAAGTACCTGTTCCTCCCAGACAAGGACCATTTAGCACACGTCAGGTCACAGATTCCTCATGTCCTCATGGAACTAAACTAAAATTCACAAATTACAGCATGAGCTGTTTCTTGTAGGAACACCTGAAACTGGATCCAGCATGAGGAGAGAACGAGGGAGGGTTTATACACTGAGAGATATCTCAGGGGAAAGAACGGAGTGAAAGTGGGATTGAAAAGATAACACAACCTGCTTCAGCTTCTTACCAGGAACTCCGAAGATTGTGAGGAAATGGTAGTAAGTGAAAGCTATCTGTTCAATTGTTGGTCATTCCATTTTTAGAGAGGGGACAATATCAATTGTTATTGACAGATCTGAATCATCAGACATTCATCTGTTATATAAAGCAACTAAATCTCCCCTGCGATTTTGTGTGGTTGCAGAGAGAGTGAAATTATTTTGCAGTCTTTGAACAAACAGTCACAGTTAATTTTAATAGATATTACACAATACAATCTTCACCTACACTGGATGATTGAAGGAGAACAATTGGGCCAGGTCCATCTCAGGGCTCCTTGCTCACTCTCTTAGTGCTTTCTACACGGATGCTCACACCATCCCTGCCTTGCCTTGCCTTTCTCACTTTGCCTCCTCAACTATACAGTCACAGAGTGATGGAGCTGTCCAGCACGGAAACAGACCCTTTGCTTCAACCCGTTCATGCTGACCAGACATCCCAACCTAATCTAGAGCCATTTGCCAGCACTTGGCCCATATCCTTGTAAACCTTTCCTATTCATGTACCCATCCACATGCCTTTTAAATGCTGTAATTGTACTAGCCTTCACCACTTCTTCTGGCAGCTCATTCCATACATGCACCACTCTCTGCGTGAAAGATTTGACCCTTAGGTCCTTTTTATATCTTTCCCCTCTGACCCTAAACCTATGCCCTCTAGTTGTGGACTCCCCCACCCCAGGCAAAAGACTTTGTCTATTTATCCTATCCATGCCCATCATAATTTTACAAACCTCTATAAGGTCACCCCTCAGCCTCCGATGCTCCAAGGAAAGCAATCCCAGCCTGTTCAATCTCTCCCGATAGCTTAAATCCTCCAACCCTGGCAACATTCTTGTAAATCTTTTCTGAACCGTTACAAGTTTCACAACATCCTTTCTGATAGGAAAGAGTCCAGAATTACATGCAATATTCCAAAAGTGACCGAACCAATGTCCTGTACAGCTGCAATATGATCTCCCATCTCCGAAACTCAATACTCTGATCAATAAAGGAAAGCATTCCAAATGCCTTCTTCACTATCCTATCTACCTGTGATTCTTCTTTCAAGGAACTATGAACCTGCACTCCAAGATCTCTTTGTTTTGAACTTTAACTTTTTGATCAGGTTTATCCTTTACCATCACTATTTTAAAACTAATAGAATTATAATCACTGGCTCCAAAGTGCTCCCCCCACTGACACCTCTGTCACTTGCCCTGCCTCATTTCTCCAGAGAAGGTCAAATGTTGCTCTTTCTGTAGTCGGTACATCCGCATACTGAATCAGAAAATGATCTTGTGCACACCTAACAAATTCCTCTCCCTTCAAACCCTTAACACTACAGCAGTCCCAGTCTCTATTTGGAAAGTGAAACACCTGTTCGATTATCAACGTATTAAACTTACAGACAACTGAGACCTTCTCACAAATTTGCTTCTCAATTTCCCAATGACTGTTGTGGAGGGTTTGTTGTACAATCCCCCCACAATCGGTGATCCTCTCTTTCTTATTTCTCATTTTCACCCAAATAAATTCCCTGGGGCTACTCTCTGGAATATCTTCCTTCAGTGCAGCTGTAATGTTATCCCTCATCATAAATGCCACACTCCCTCCACTCTTGCCCCCCTTTCTATCCTTCCGATAGCAGCTATACCCTGGAGCATGAAGCTGCCAGTCCTGTCCTTCCCTGAGCCATGTCTCTGGAATTGCTATGACATCCCAGTCCCATGTTTGCAACCTTACCCTGCATTACCTATCAGGCCTCCTGCACTGAAATAAAAGCAGTTTAATTTCTCAGTCCTACCTCATTCTCTGCTTTGTTCCTGCCTGCCCTGACTGTTTGATTTTCTCCTTTTCCAAACTGTGCCAGTCTCAGGCTGATCGCTTTTTGCACTATCTTCCTGGGTCCCACCTCTCCCCCACCCAAATACCAGTTTAAGTCCTCCTGAGCACCTCCAGCAAATCTCCCCACCAGTATATCAGCCCCATTTCAATTCATGAGTAACCCGTCCTTCTTTTCCCAGTCACTTCTATCCCAAAAGAGATTCCAAAGATCCAAAAACGTGAACCCTTCTCCCTGCACCAGCTCCTCAACCACACATTCATCTGCTCTATTCTCCTATTCCTATTCACACCAGCACGTGGCACCAGGAGTAATCCAGATATTACTTTCTTCAACGGCCTACTGCCTAATTTCCTGTATTCTCCCTTCAGACCCTTGTCCTTTTCACTTCCTATGTCATTGGTTCCAATGTACACAATGATCACCTGCTGGTTCCTCTTCCCTTTAAGAAAATTGTGCACCCACTTTGAGACATCCTTGACCCTGGCACTGGGGAGGCAATACGCTATTCTGATGTCTTGTTATCGGCAGAAGCGTTTGTCTGTTTCTCTTACCAGAGATTTGCTTAAAGGCTCACAATATTTCTGTCGTGTCTTCCCTTTGGTGCAGACACAAAGCCAGACAGTTTGTCCTGGTTTCCAGCCGTCATTAGTCAAGGGAGCGGACATGTTGCTGTGCAGCACCACACTACATCGATCTTACACCCGCACCATGTGACGACAGTGTCCAGTTTGTATGAATGGTGTCATCCACAGTGGACCTCACTCTTTCTCTCTCTGAACAGACATGAACTGAGTCCTTTGGTGAAGAAACACACAATGTTTTTGACTTTCTTGCTTCTGGAAGCCTCCCAGCTGGGTCAAAGACTAAAACATTCTTTATCAGCTCGCACAGACTTCATGGAACTAACTCAAAGCTCACAACCTCTAATCTACCTTCAACTGAACCAAATCTCTACAGTTTTAAACATTAGTATTATCCAAAATAGAGTCAGCTCTAACAATGTGTCTTCAGAAACATACAAATATATAGATATTGCTTTATTCACAGCAAACTTTCTTTTACCCGGTGCCATGTGACTGGCACTCTCGATAAAACAGTAACAAGTATATCCCTGAAATACTGAAATATCATCAGAATCTCCGCAATGTCCAAGAGTGAGAGTGAGAGTGAGATGGCTCTCTGCCAGTGAGTCTTATTTAATGCAACGTTGCAAATGGTAGCACCAACAGCACCAGCTGTGCCACCCACTTTCATCTCCCTTAATACCTGCCTCACTCCCATTCCAGGAGGAGAACAGCCCAAACAGGACAGAAAGACTCAAGGTGGGAGGCAGGCTGCCTGCCATTCGATAGCTCTCCCATGATAAGGAGAGGATCCTGACTCTGACTGCCCCGAGCAGGTCCTGGATTGGGACTGGAGGCTGCCCCTGACTTACTGCACAGGAAACCCCTGAGAGAAAGCTCTCTGCCTTGACTTGCCTGGGGCCTGCTGATAACTCTGACAAGCTTCCTGGCTTTGTGTCTGTGCTCAATGGCAAGGTCAGACAGCAGTGTATGAGCCTGGCTGAGGGAGAAAATCAGCAGAAAATGTGAGCCAAAGCAATGGGAGGAGGGATCCAGGTCAGCTCCGAGTGAGTAAGTGCTCTGAGAGTAAGTGGAGAGCCTGGAGATGCAGCCTGGTCCAGTCGATGAGCTGGGTGTGTGGCCCTGAATGTACAGGGTCCTTGCTGCAGTGTTACAATGAGAGTTGTCAGTGCACACCAAGGGGCAGCATTGAAGTGCAGAAGGGTCCTGTAAGTGGACTCGATATATGACATGGGGGGTTTTGAGGCTGGCATGTGTTGGAAGCCAATGTCTGTGGAGGTGGGGAGCATGTGACTAATGCCCATGGACTGTGCCCTGAGATGTTGGTGTCTGGTCTCCAACATGAAGGTCTTCAGAGTTAGCGGTGAGCTGCATCCACGACTGGATGAGATTGTGATGTTTGCGTGGTTTGAAGGAGATTCGATAGTCTGCAGAATGGAAGATCTCAAAGTAAATGCTGTTTACAGCACTTCAGAAGTCAGGGTGTCTCCATAAAGCCTCTGAAGACAGGACTGCACCTTGACCAACCTCATGATGTCAGAAATGTCCACCACTTCATTCAGGGTCCTATTATGGAGAATTGAAGAAGCCATATCCAAATGACCATGATTCGGAATATTGAACATTTTGTTTGAATTCCTGGTCTTGGGGATATAAAACACCTTGTGAATCTAATTGGCTAAACCAAATACTCAAAATTTTGGAAACAGCCCAAATCCCAATCTTTCCAAACTGCTCAAACTCTCCATCGTGGCAATATGGCACAACTTTCTTGAAACTGTCAAACTTTTAGCTGAAATGTCACGAAGCTTGTTCTAATTCCCACGAAGAGCAAAGCTGGGAATATCTGGGAAATGGGGCAGTTGCAACACAGACTGATCAATGGGAAATTGCTGAGCTGGGGGTTCACTCCAAAGGGAGTGAAAAAGCTTTCACCAAGACCCAACTCAGTGGATCATAAATAATCAGAAGCACCAGCGTCCACCACTTCCTCTGGCAGCTCATTCCACACATGCACCACCCTCGGTCCCTTTCATATCTTTCCCCTTTCAACTTAAACCTATGCCTTCTAGTTTTGGACTCCCACAATGCCAGGGAAAAGACCTTGTCGAATGACCCTATTCTTCCCCGTTTTGATTTGAAAAACCTCAAAAGGTCACCCCACAGCCTCATCCAAGATTGTTACTGTCCAGTTGTTTTTCAAATCAACTTGTCAAAGATATTATTACACACCTCTGGAGCAAGTGGGACGTGAGCCCAGTCCTCCTGGTTCAGAGATAGGGACATTACTACTGCACCACAAGAGTCCCTGGTTACTGTCTCGTCCTGGTGGAGAGAAGATGTTGCTTGCCATTTGTCAGACAAATTTAAATCCTGTCAAGATCTTGCTGTGTGTGTTCAGGAGCTGTTTTCCTATCTGAGGAACTGAACAATGAGAAGCTTGAACAGACGTCCTGATGCAGAGATGGGAATATTTCCAGTGAGCTAAGACTTGACACACAAATAAGCTTGAGTTTAAAGGCAGGATTCATATTGTTTTCATTGTTTGACATATTGAATAATTGAAACAATGAATACATAATTATGTTAATCAAATTTTCTCTGAATCTGATAAATTTACTTGATTTCCTCGAGAGGTAAAGAAGCAGGAGGGGTAAAGAGGAGCTAGTCAAGGTAATACACCTGGGGTTCGAAAAGGCATTTGATAAGGCTCCCACCATCTGCAACAAGAGAGAGTCTAACTATCGGCCCTTGACCTTCAATGGCATTGCCTTCAGTGAAACCCACTATCAATGTTCTGGAGTGTACATTGACCAGAACCTGAACTGGACCAGCGATGTAAGTACAGTGGCAACAAGAGCAGGTCAGAGGCAAGGAATCCTGCTCATAATTCACCTCCTGATTCCCCAAAGCCAGGTCACCATCTACAACACACAGGTGAGGAGTGTGATGGAACACTCTCCTCTTGCCTTGATGACTGCAGCTCCAGAAGCTTGATAGCATCCAGTACAGAGAAGCCCAGTCGATTGGCTCAACATCCACAAGCACCACTCTCCCCACCACCGACTCAGTAACAGTAATGTACACCAGCTCGAAGATGAAGTGCAGAATTTCTCCAAGGTTCCTCAGACAGCACCTTCCAAACCCAGGACCACTGCCATCTAAAAGGACAAGGACAGCAGATACATGGGAACACCACTACCTACAAGGTCCCCTCCAAAACACTTACCATCTTGACTTGGAAATATATCACCGTTCCTTCAGTGTCGCTGGGTCAAATTCCTAAACTCCCTCCCTAATGGCCGAAATGTAGCAAATGGACTGCAGCAGTTTAAGAAAGTGGCTCATCATCACCTTCTCAAAGGCAACTAGGGATGGGCAGTAAATGCTGGTCCAGCCAGTGATGCCCACATCCCCTGAATGAACTGTAAAAAAGAGGCTAATAGATAAGAGAAGTGCCTGTGGAAGCATTGATAGAGGATTGACTAACTAATAGATAACGGAGAGTTGGGATAAGGGAGACAATTTTCAGAGGGCAACCTGTAACTAGTGGAGTGCCACGTGGATCAGTGCTGGGATCAATGACTTGGATGAAGAAGGTGGATGTGCTGTAGCCAAGTTTGAGGACAACACAAAATCAGTGGGAAGGCAAGTTCATTAGAATTACACAAAGAGTCTGCAGAGGAATACAGATGGGTTAAGCAAGTAAGCAAAAAATATGGTAGATGGACAATAACCTGGCCCAAGTGTTCTCCTTCAATCTTCCGGTGAAGGTGAGGATTGTATTGTGTAATATCTATTAAAATTAACTGTGATTGTTTGTTCAAAGACTGCAAAATAATTTCAATCTCTCTGCAGCCGCACAAAATCACAGGGGAGATTTAGTTGCTTTATATAACAGATGAATGTCTGATGATTCAGATCTGTCAACAACAATGCCATTATCCCCTCTCTGAAAATGGAATTACCAACAATTGAACAGATAGCTTTCACTTACTACCATTTCCTCACAATCTTCGGAGTTCCTGGTAAGAAGCTGAAGCAGGTTGTGTTATCTTTTCAATTCCACTTTCACTCTGTTCTTTCCCCTGATATATCTCTCAGTGTATAAACCCTCCCTCTTTCTCTCCTCATGCTGGATCCAGTTTCAGGTGTTCCTACAGGAAACAGCTCATGCTGTAATTTGTGAATTTAGGTTTAGTTCCATGAGGACATGAAGAATCTGTGACCTGACGTGTGCTAAATGGTCCTTGTCTGGGAGGAACAGGTACTTTCAGATTTCTGGATCCCAAAGCTCTCTCCGACTGGGTTTTTATTGCCATGTGTCTGGGTCTGTTTTTGGGACATGGGTCTGGATTTGATGTTGGTAAGTGGGATCAGGCAGGTCGATGGGATAGTACCCGGTCCACGTGCTCACACACCCGAACGATCTTCACAGTGGAACCAAGAGCTGGTCACCCAAGTCACCTGGTGCCAGGGGCCTCCTCAGTGAAGCACACGGTGATGGTGGGTATCTACTGGGAGAAGGGTCAGGCTGTGAACAGCAAGTCAGCTCCAGCCATCATTGTACAGGACTGTGGGGATGAGCAGGCAGCTGAGGGGAAGTGGGATTGTGTAAATATCCTTCAGCTGTGGGGAGGCAGCATTGAGAGTTCTGAACCATTATTGTTGAGGCAGCAGGTTAGACCGTGTACTTTAACCATGGTGTCTCCCGTGACAGCGCCATCTTTGACAAACCCCTTTGCCAAGGTGGAGTCATCATTCACCCCGTACAGGGAAGGCCCAAAGCTGAGGAGTGGGCCCTCCACTGTGTCTCAGTTATGGGGCAGAGTTGGCAGAGATGGGCAGTAGATGTCGACATGTCTGCTTAATGTGGTTGACGTGCTGCAAGAGGCTGAGGGAGAGAACGAGGATCAGTGGAGGTGTGGCCAAACTGACTCTGATCGAGGAGGAGGAGGAGATGTTGCAGTTGGTCACTCACCTGGAGACCCACTGGGAGGCTGAAGGCTGAGGGGCAGGAGTTGGCAGGAGGGTGAGATTCAGAGGGACCCAACTTACTCCATGAAGGAAGGGCAGAGGAAGGGAGATGTTGTCACCATTGGCAGAGGGACAATGTTGGCATCTCCTCTGAAATGTTGGCTTTTCAGATTCTGTTCAACTGATTTCCCAGAGAAGGCCTGTGTCCTCTTAAATGATCACAGATGAAAATGAAGATCATTAATCTGTTGTTCTGTTATTTCAGGTTAACAGTTGGTCCCTGGAACCGCTCCTCAGTGAGCAGCATTGCCCACTGAGGGGGAACAGGGAGCTACACAGGGGCTTTGGGCTCGTGTCTGATGAAGCCTCACATCTTGATGGGTTTGTGCACATCTGCTGAGGGGTAGGGAGTGGGGGGCGGTCACAAGCACATCTCAATCTCTGGTGGAGGCTGGTCGATCAGATGCTGTGGAATATACATGCTGATTTTTCAATAGAGTTAGGTGTTCAATTTTTGTTATGTTTAGATCTCAGACTTGGCTTTAGGTGAGGTCATGGTTAGGGTTAGGATTAGCTTATGCGAAGTGTTTAGAGTTATGGTTAGGGTTGTGGTGACAATTTGGGTTAGATTCATGTGAGGGTTAGAATTAGAGGAGGCGTTTGCATTAGGAGTGTTTTTGAGTTCAGAATTGATTTTTGGGTTCGGGTTACAATTAGTCTTCAGTGTTAGGTTTAAGGTTCAAGTTTGGGTTCAGATTTTGGGAACAATCAACTTGAAGGTTAGGATGAGGAGAATGTGAGAACTGCAGATGTTGGAGATCAGAGTCAAAGTGTGTGGTGCTGGAAAAGCACAGCCGGTCAGGCAGCATCCAAGGAGCAGGAGAATTGAAATTTCAGGCATAAGCCCTTCATCAGGTTAGGGTTAGGGTTGGGGTTGGCTGTAGTGCTATGTTTAGAATTAGGCTTAGGTTCAGGGTTTGGGTTCGTGTAGAGGTTTCTTTTAAGGTTAGGGTTTTGGCGAGGTCCAGAGTTAAGGTTAGGGTTAGCATTAGGATGATTGTTAGAATTGTTAAAGTGATCCATTACATTTCACTGAACTCAATATGCAAGGGAAAAGGAGATGGCGATATCTGACATCATCGTCAGGTCATTATCCCTCAGTCAGGAAAGTACAGAGGGCCAAGTGAGCCTCAGAGTGGGACATGGGGAGGAGCAGTCACCATCGGGAAGTACCTGTCATGGCACTCCTGATGGGGACAGTTACTCCTCTACCCTCTGCCACTGACACCAGTGCTTCAGAGAGCCATGGTGATGATGGAGGTCCCTGACACTGTGCAGGAGAGCCTCACCATGTCAGGGTCCAGACAGATTCAGCCAAACAGAAGACCACCCCCAAGGCCATTCCAGACAAAGGGATGTTAGAGTCAGCCGCCTGCCTCCAGGACCACTGGCAGCACATGGGGAAGGCTACAGTGCAGCAGGCAGGAACAATGTAAGAAATCACACTGAGTCTGTATGGGAGAACACGGGGAATAATTTACGATGTCTTTACAGGAATGGTATTGCTGATAACCTTCATTAAATACATGCACATGAGGATGGATGTGTAGTTATTGCTATAATTCTTTTGGCTCGTCTTATGGATGGATGACGACTTGAGGGTTTACTAACCAGGGCTTGTTGATAGTGTGTATCCCAGCATCCTTTTCAGTACCTGCCTTACCTTTGCCATATACACAATGGTCCTGTCACTGAGGTGATATTGTGGAGTTGTGCAGGACGTTAATCCTTTTGACAGATCACCTTGGGGCTTGTGTGAATCTTACTGCAATATCACTCAATGTCACACGGTGACTCAGTGATGAGCACTGCTGCTTCACAATGCCAGAGACCCAGGTTCAATTCCTGCCTCGGGCAGTGGTCTGTGTGGAGCTTGCACATTCTCCCTGTGTCTGCGTGGGTTTCCTCCGGGTGCTCCGGTTTCCTCCCAAAGTCACAAAGACGTGCAGGTTGGGTGAATTGGCCATGCTAAATTGCCCACCGTGTTAGGTGCATTAGTCAGAGGGGAATGGGTCTGGGTGGGTTGCATGTCGGTGTGCACTTGTTGGTTTGAAGGGCCAGTTTCCACACTGTCGGGAATCCAATCTAATCTGATCTCCTGTGTCTCACTGGGGTCATCTTGACAGTTTAGGAGAGTGGTCCAGGAAATAGCTGATGAAATTCGCCGTGAGCAAATGCGAGGTCTTGCAGTTATGGGAAAAAGAATACAAGCATAGACTAGTTTTTAAACAGTGAGAAAATATATAAAGCCAAAGTACAGAGGGATCTGGGAGTGCTAGTCCAGGATTCTATGGGGATATCCTTAAAATTAGAGGGGGTCAATTTCGAACGGAAATGAGGAGGTATTTCTTCAGCCAGAGAGTGGTGACCTGTGAAATTTATGGTGACGGAGTGCAGTGGAGGCCGGGATGTTGAGTGTCTTCAAGGCAGAGATTGATAAATTCTTGATCAAGGAATTAAGGGATATGGGGAGAGTGCAGGGAAGTGGAATGGAAACACCCATCAGACATGATTAAATGGTGGAGTGGACTCGATGGGCCAAATAACCTTGCTTCCACCCCTATGTCTCATGGTCTTATAGACTCATGAGCCATCACTTCAAAAGATAGCCCAACCCTCCCAGAATCCATCTCTCCAATGTCTGTGGTCCATTGCCCACTATGGAACCCAGGGGTATTGAAGGTTGTATGAGTCAGGACCCCTCCCTGGAATACACACACGAACCTGGAGAAGCCTTTGTCGATACTTGCTGACTAATTGGACACTTAGGGAGTGAGCTCCTTTAATATTTGCAAATGTCCCTGGTTATCTCACTGAAACCTCAATAGTAACATGCTTGTAATCAATGACACCTTCCAGTTTTGAGAATTCAGCAAGATTCCTGAATCCTGTGGCCAGCTTCCTGCCTGGTGAACCTCATCTGTGGTGAAAGTGATGTAGATGTGAGCACACCAAAGCCTTGCAAATGTTCCTGTTTTCATACAGTGCTGTACAGGAGCTTACAGGCCACTGTAAAGGTCTCGGTCTAATGCTCACAATGAGCTGCAGATACAAGAGCTCAAAGCCTGAGGTGATCTTTGAAGCTACAGACACTGAATACCCAGAGACACAATTGGAACTGATTTGTAACAAAGAGACATCACTAACTTCCTGGAAAGGCATACTCTGTGCAGACACTGGAGCTCCAGTTGACGTAGATAGTTTATACACTGTTTATAGACCAAAGGCAGTGATCGTACATTCTCCTTTCAGGCTGCTGTTATTCTCAATGGTTTTCTTACAGAGGACGAGGTCCACTATGCCCCTGGCTATCTGCCCTCTTGAACCGTCTTGTCTTGACCTCCTCCCACATTTACAATCCCCACGGGGACAGTTGCCTGTGGTCTCCTGTTTGAGTCTCAGGCTTAAAAACACACCTATCTTGAGGCTTGAAGCCCCTCTTTCCTCTGGTACATTTCTTAATGTCCTGACTGAACAACACAAAGTCCTCGAAAACAAATGGAGCTCAATCTGTCAACTTCATGGGAAACATCACTGAGGACATCTCTGCTTACAAAGATACAGATGGATGTTTATTTGTCTCAGTGCCCTTGATATAACATTGTGGAAAACCCTCTGCCCATACTGTTTTGCCAGTGTAACCTCTGTAATAAAATGTATCCTACACAATTATGGTCAATTGAGCTCACAATGAGCTTCAGTGTATGTAAATTAGTCAATGTTCAAATGAGGCAGCCCCTCCCACCCCCATCTCCCTCTCTGTTTAATTATAGACTAACAGAAGGCAAAGTGGTGGGGGGTGCACCCACTCAATTCGTCTCTGTAAAGGGATTCTGGCTTGAGAAATATTTTGCTTCCTTCCAATCTGTGCAATATTTCTGCACATTTGTGAGTTTGCCTGATGGGAAATCTCAGTAACTACATTAGGGTGAAAGCAATAATATCTCAATATTGTAAGATGAAATCGTTGGGAAGAAACACATGTGCAGTGTAAACCTCAGCGTAGACCTATTGGACCAAATGACCTGGTTTTGTGTCATAATTTACAAACAATGTTGTGTTATTAATCTGGGGATTCTGCTCTTTTCTTTGTAGCAAACTTCCTGACAATTGTCCTTCTAATTCGTGGAGGCTGTGGTCTGTCCAAAGGGATCTCACTTTATTTGGTGGGTATGACGACACTGGATCTCCTGGTCATTATTTCCAATGTGATAATCTACTACATGCTTTACTACTATTTCCCTTTTTCATTTCTACACTTCACCTCAATAAGGAGCATCAATGAGGCGATCAACTACACAGCGATTGACTGCTCTGTTTGGCTCACGGTCGCTTTCACTGTCGATCGCTTTGTCCTCATTTGTTGCCAGAGGTTGAAAGCAAAGTATTGCAGGAAGGAAACTGCAGCTGTGGTTATACTGACTGTGTGTGTTGTGTTCTCACTCAAAAATATTCCCTTGTGTTTTGCTTTTGAGCCAATCTATATCGTTAACAATGTGGAGTGGGGAGCTCATTTCAAATCAGAATATTTTATCTTGCCAGGATGGATCAGTTTTGACTGGCTTGACACAATTTCAAACCCACTATTGCCATTCTTTCTGATTTTACTGCTCAATGCACTGACTGTCCAACACATTGTGATGGCAAATCAAATCCGCAGAGCACTGCAAGGTCAACGCAACACCCAGAACAGCGACGATCCAGAGATGCAGAGCCGAAGGAAATCCATCACTTTACTGCTCGCTATTTCTGGTACTTTCATCGTGCTGTGGATGCCATATACTATATTTTTCCTAATTTCTAGAATTACAGATACATTTTATGAGCCAGATCATTATACTGATCCCATATTTATTGCAAACTGTACAGGAAATATGTTTCAACTGCTGAGTTCCTGTACAAACACATTGATTTATGCATTGGCTCAGTCTAAATTCAGAGAAAATTTGAAAAATGCAATAATGTTTCCATTTCTTGAAATTTTTCAACATGTCAAATATTGTTTTAAAAAGTGACTGGAAACAAAGTTACAACGCATTCACAGTAATCTACTGAATACTACAATTCTGTCTTCCGAGATTGATACGAACTCTAAGTAACAAGCTTGGCTCTGTGGTGATATTCTCCCATCTGCATCACAGGGTCATGTGATCAAGCACATGACTGAGGCTGACAGAATTCCACTTCAGATGAGCTGGTAACACTACACCAGTCCACGCTCCTCATTGGGTGTAACATTTCCCACAGCCCTCCTTTGAGGACTAGCAGTGATGTCATCCATGGTCTTCTGGCTCATACTTATCCTCTAACCAACATCATGACAGCAGATTGTTTCATCATTTGTCTTATTGTTGAATGTGAGGTCTCACTGTGTACAGATTCACTGCTGCATTACAGCAATGACTCATTTGTAAAGTACTTTGTGGATTGTACAGGTTTCTTTATTCACCCCCAGGATGCGTGTCTCTCTGGCTGGACCCAGCATTTATTGCCTGTCCCTAGTTGCCCTTGGGAAGGTGACGGGGAACTGCTGTCTTGACCCACTGTAATCCATGTGTTGTAGGTGGATCCACTGTGCCCGAAGGGAGGGAATTCCAGGATTTTGACACAGCAACAATGAAGAATATGTTTCCAAGTCAGGATGGTGTGTGGTATGGAGGGGAACTTTCAGCTGTTTGCGATCCCATCCATGTGCTGCCCTTGTCCTTCTTGATGGAAGTGGTTGTATGTTTGGAAGGTGCTGTCTGGGGATCTTTGGTGAATTTCTGCAATGCATCTTAAAGACAATACACACTGCTGCTACTGAACATCATTGGTGGAGGGAGTAAATGCTAGTGTTTGTGGTGCCAATCGAGCGGGCTGCCTTATCCTGAATGTTGAAACATTTCTTTATGGTTGCAGGAACTTCACACATCCAGGCAAATGGGGAATATTCCATAGCATTCGTGACTTGTTATTCACAGATGGTGGACAGACATTGGGAGTCACATTGCTTGCTGCAGAATTCCTAATGTTGTAAATCTACAGGAACAGATTGGCTAGGGGAGCGGGAAGTTCTGGAGTACAAGTTTTCAGTACTATGACCAGAATATTGTCGGGACTCACATCCAGTATCCAGCTTTTCCAATCATTCCTTGAGATCACATGGAGTGCATTGGATTCACAGAAGACCAGTATCTGTGATGCTGAGGAGCACTGAAGGTGCCCAAATTGGATCATCCACTCGGCATTTCTGTCTGAATATTGATGTGAGTGCGTCAGATTTATCATTTACACAGATGTGTGGGACTCTTCTGTCATTGAGGATGGGGATATTTGTGGAGATTCTTCCTCCTGTGAGTTGTTCAATTGACCACCAACATTCATGACTGGATGTGGTGGGAATATGGAACAAAGGTCTGATCCATTGGTTTTGGAATTGCTTTGCTCTGTCCATCACTGGCTCTGATGCTGTGTGACATACAAACAATCCTGTTTGGTAGCCTCACCAGGCTGTCATCTCATTTTTAGGTATACCTGGTGCTGCTCCGGCATGTCCTCCTGAACTCTCCATTGTACCAGGATTGATGTCTTGGCTTGATGGCAATGGGTGAGTGGAGAATATACAGGGCCATGAGGCTGCAGATTGTGTTGGAGTAAAGTCAAACAGTCAAAGAGTCAAAGAGTCATGGAGTCATGGAGCACAGAAACAGACTCTACAGTCCAACCAATCCATGCCGAATGGAATCCCAAACTCAACTAGTTCCAACTGCCTGTGCTTCACCCATATCCCTCTAAACATTTCTTTTTCATAACTTTTTCTTATGTCTTCTAAATATTGTAAATGACCCCACATCCATCACTTGCTCTGGGAGTTCATACCACACACTATCCACTCTGTGTAAAAAAAGTTGCCCCCATGTCTTGTTAATATTTTTCTCTTTTCACATTAAAAATATTCCCTCCACTCTTGAAACCCCCATTCGAGGGGAAACAGATTGTGTTGATAGTCCACAGCGCCTCATGGAAGCCAAGTCTTGAGTTGTTAGATCAGTCCCAATTTTCCCAGTGATAGTGCCACATGACACAATGGAGAGTATTCTCAATGTGAAGGCAGGATCTGGCCTCCACAAGGACTGGGTGGGAGTCACTCTTCCCCGTCATGTCATGGACAGATACATCTGCAGCTGGGAGATTCATTAGGGTGAGGTCAAGGAGCTTTTTCCCTCTTGTTCATTAAAGTGCATCTCCATCAAAACAGCATCATGAATCTTTTAGAAACCCAAACATTTCTCATTTACTTTTAAACAAATAAACCACAAGAGTGTAGACAATCAATTAAATGTACTTGCAACTTGAAGAGCTAAATTGTAAAATGTGATTTACTTCTTGTGTTTCTGTTAGTAATATAAAGGCATGCTTCCTCTCAAGAATTGGTCTGTATTGTGTCTGTCTTTGTCGATGTGTCTGTGTCTCTGTGCGTGCATCTGTGTTTGTCTCCCTTTGTGTGTGTCTGTGAGTTTGTGTGTGTGTGTATGTCCATGAAGATGTGAGTGGTTTCAATGCATGTCCACTTCAGATCGTTGTGGGAATAAACTTTGGGCAGAATCCTATCAGGGTCCTTGTGACGTGGGCAATGGCAAATCATGTGACAGAATCAGGTGACAAGTGCAGCGAGGCGTGTTCAAATATCAAGATGGTCTTGCTCCACCTTTCATGTTTTTGATAAGTGGCGTGTGGAAACGCTCACTGGGCAGCAGGGAGATGGGGATTGATGGGCATTAGTGATGGCTAAACACCACCTTGTTAGCATCCCAACTCTGCTCATTAATATTCAGCCTCACATCTTCCCAAACTCAACAAACAAGCTCAGTTTCTGGGAAAATGCAACAAGGAAACCAGAGGGAGTACCTCATCGATGCAGCTGACCACTTGGTCTGAAAGACCTTCATGTTGGAGACAGGACAACATCTCAGGGCACAGTCCATGGGCATCGGTCACATGCTCCCACCTCCACGGACATTGGCATCCAACACGTGCCAGCCTCAAAAACCCCCATGTCATATATCGAGCCCACTTACAGGACCCTTCTGCACTTCAATGCTGCCCCTTGGTGTGCACTGACAACTCTCATTGTAACACTGCAGCAAGGACCCTGTACATTCAGGGCCACACACACAGCTCATCGACTGGACCAGGCTGCATCTCCAGGCTCTCCACTTACTCTCAGAGCACTTACTCACTCGGAAATGACCTGGATGCTCAAGCATCCCTCCTCCCATTGCTTTGGCTCACATTTTCTGCTCATTTTCTCTCTCAGCCAGGCTCATACACTGCTGTCTGACCTTGTCATTGAGCACAGACACAAAGCCAGGAAGCTTGTCAGAGTTGTCAGCAGGCCCCAGTGAAGTCAAGGCAGAGTGCTTTCTCTCAGGGGTTCCCTGTGCAGTAAGTCAGGGGCAGCCTCCAGTACCAGTCCAGGGCCTGCTCGGGGCAGTCAGAGTCAGGAGCCTCTCCGTATCATGGGAGAGCTATCGAATGGCAGGCAGCCTGCCTCCCGCCTTGCGTCTTTCTGTCCTGTTTGGGCTGTTCTCCTCCTGGAATGAGAGTGAGGCAAGTATTAAGGGAGATGAAAGTGGGTGGCACAGCTGGTGCTGTTGGTGTGGGGGGGAAGGTGCCCTGACTGAGTGAGTAGGCAGTGCAGAGGGCATGCAGGGTTAGTGGTGTTGGGGGTTGGGCTGGATAACAGCCAGTGGGGGAGATGTTGCAGACAAGAGGGAGAGTGGGAAAGGATGAGCCTTAGTGGGTGGTGGGTACAGGAGCAGAAACAGAGTGAGTGTGAGGTATTGGAGAGAAGATGGTGCAACGTAACCTGGCAGAGTGGAGAAGGACATTGACCTTCTTCGGACAGCGCTGGGCATTCCTCCAGGCGGCTGAGACTGCACTGACCCAGGTGGGAACCTCAGACAGGGCTGGCATGGTCTGGTGTCGGGATCTCCTCTCCTGCCCCTGGAGCTGGAGAAAGTCCTGCATCAGCAGCACCCCATCCAGCAGGAGACTGCCCGCAGTGTGGGGTACCGATTTCCCCCTGTCTGCCATTCCTGGGGCAAATATCAGCAACTGTGCAGGGCAGCTCCACACTGACAGCTTCATCATTCAGTCCCGATCCAAGCAGAATACAGAAAGTACAGGAGAGAGATTAAGAATGGAATGGGTAAAGAGATTTTATCTAACCTTTGGTGAGTGACTCACTTCTCAAAGGATTTTGTCTCTCTAATCTATCAAAACATCTCACAATTTTGAATAAGGGAACAATCCCAAATTCTTTAGTTTCTTCACACAATTGAAATCCCTTTTGACTGGCTCCAGACTGATTAACCTGCTTGGTATCCACTTCAACCCTGACTTCCTGCCGAACTTTCTAAAGGTTCCTTTGTGTGTGTATTCCAGACCAGGACAGCGAACAGTTTATTACCCTGCACCGACAGGACCAGGAGGGAACGGGTAGATCTAATATTCCAGTTGATCAAGAGGTTCACATCATCAATGTAACAACACACACTGAGTAACAGAAAGGTCATGCAGGGCGTATACACATCACTGATCTCCTTTATTTCCAGCATCAATCACTTCAATAATAAGGAGACAATGGGGACCTGCTGATGCTGGAGAAATCAGAGTTGGTGAAGCTTGGAGCTGGAAAAGGCACAACAGATCCTGAGGAAGGGTCCTGTCTGAAACCAATGGGAAGGTGAAAGCGGCCATGGTACTAGAGTTCAGGGAAAGAGACATTGTTGGGCTGCAGTTAGTGACACAGCACTACTCATTGGAAAGCAGGAGGCAAGCTTTTGGCAACATTTAATTAGATCATGGCTGACCTATTCCTCAACTCCATTTTTCTCTCATCATAATTACCCAACAAACATTAATCACTCCGGCCTTCAAAGATTCAGTAATCTTTTCTGCTGTCATTTGTGTGAAAAGTGCTTTCTGATTTCTCTCCCAGCTCTAATGCATAACCTTGGGATGGCGCGGTGGCACACTGCATAGCACTGCTGCCCACCAGCACCAGGGACCCAGGCCCAACTCCAGCCTTGGGTGACAGTCTGCATGTTCTCCCAGTGTCTGTGTGGGCCTCCACCGATCACTCCTGACCCCTCCCAAAACCCAAAAACATATATTTACATATTTATAAAGTCACGCATTGTTACAGCTGATTCTACTGCGCTCTGTATTACGGTCTAAAACTGTAGAGATTTGGTTCAGTTGAAGGTAGGTTAGAGGTTGTTAGCTTTGAGTTAGTTCCATGGTGCCTGTGTGAGCTGATAAAGAATGTTTAAACCTTTGACCCAGCTGAGAGGCTTCCAGAAGCTAGACAGTCCTGAGGTTGCGATGGTGATAATTATTAAAGAAGAAGCTATTCTTTAAACAGAAACTGGGAGATTTTGGGTCTAAAAGGAAACATAAGTAAAAAGAGAAAAGTAAACTCCAAAATCTATCAAAAACATGGTGTGTTGTGCTGAACCAAAGGACTCAGGTAATTTATGTTTGGAGAGAGAAAGAGTGAGGTGGAGTAACTTGGGGAGGGTCAATTAGCTCTCGAAAAAGAGAATAAATCTAGATATGGAAGACTTGCCAAGGAAGTGTCGATGTGTGTCCCATGGGGTGTAATGTGTGACTGTCAATGATACCAATATCGTTCCATTCATTTCATTCCACTGTGGATGACAGTATTCATACAAACTGGACACTGTTGTCACATGGTGCGGGTGTAAGATTGATGTAGTGCGGTGCTGCACAGCAACATGTCCGCTCCTTTGACTGATGACGGCTGGAGACCCCGACAAACTGTCTGGCTTTGTGTCTGCACCAAAGGGAAGATACAACAGAAATATTGTGAGCCTTTAATGGCAGAGGAAGAGGATGAAGTTCTGAGAAGAGAATATGGGACATTAGGGAGGAGGTTAAAAAATAGGTCCTGGAGGGTAGCAATGTCTGGATGACACCCATTGCCATGTGCTAGTGAGAGTAGGACTAGGAGGATAGGGCAGATAAATGTGTAGTTAAAGAGCTGTTGCAGGGGAGAAGGATTCACAATTTTGGATCATTGGAATCTCTTCTGGAGTAGGGGTGTTCTGTCTAAGGAGGATGGGCTACACCTGAATTGGAGGGGGACTAACAAACCTGTGGGGAGATTTGCTGGAGCAACTTAGGAGGATTTAAATTAGTCAGGGGACCAGGTGGGACACAATTGTCCTTCTAAATCATGGAGGCTGTGGTCTATCCAAAGGGATCTCCCTTTATTTTGTGGGTATGACGACAGTTGATATCCTGGTCATTATTTCCAATGTGATAATATACTACATGCTATACTACTATTTCCCATTTTCATTTCTACATTTCACCTCAATAAGGAGCATCAATGAGGTGATCAACTACACAGCTGTTGACTGCTCTGTTTGGCTCACGGTCGCTTTCACTGTCGATTGCTTTGTCCTCATTTGTTGCCAGAGGTTGAGAGCAAAGTATTGCAGGGAGGAAACTGCAGCGGTGGTGATAGTGACTGTGTCTGTTGTGTTCTCACTCAAAAATATTCCCTTGTGTTTTGGATTTGAGCCAATCTATATCATTAACAATGTGGAATGGGGTGCTCATTTCAAACCAGACTACTTTATCTTGCCAGGATGGATCAGATTTGACTGGTTTCACACAATTTTAAACCCACTATTGCCATATTTTCTCATTTTACTGCTCAACGCACTGACTGTTCGACACATTGTGATGGCGAATCGAACCCGCAGAGCACTGCAAGGTCAACACAACACCCAGAACAGTGACGATCCAGAGATGCAGAGCCGAAGGAAATCCATCACTTTATTGATCACCATTTCTAGCACTTTCATTGTGCTGTGGATGCCATATAGGATGTTTTTCCTCATTTCGAGGATTACAGATACATTTTATGAGCCAGACCATTATACTGATCCCTTACTTCTCACAAAGTATACTGGAGATATGTTTTACCTGCTGAGCTCCTGTGCATTGGCTCAGTCTAAACTCAGAGAAAAGTTGAGAAATGCAATAATGTATAAATTTCTTGTAATTATTCAATATGTCAAATATTCTTTGAAAAAGTGACTGGAAGCAAAGTTACAAAACATTCACATCAATCTACTGAACACGACAAGTCTGTCCTCCTCGGTCAACACTAACTACAAGTAACAGTCCTGGCTCTATGGTGATATTCTCACCTCTGCATCACAGGGTCATGTGATCAAGCACATGACTGAGGCTGACAGAATTCCACTTCAGATGAGCTGGTAACACAACACCAGTCCACGCTCCTCATTGGGTGTAACATTTCCCACAGCCCTCCTTTGAGGACAAGCAGTGAAGTCATCCATGGTCTTCTGGCTAATATTTATCCTCTAACCAACATCAGTGAAAGCAGATTGTTTGATCATTTCTCTTATTGCTGAATTCACTGTGTACAGATTCACTGCTACATTGTAACAATGACTCATTTTTAAAGTACTCTGTGAGTTGTGCAGATTTCCTTTACTGCTGGCCGGGCACAGCATTTAATGCCTGTTCCTGGTTGCCCTTGAGAAGATGGTGGTGAGCTGCCATCTTGACCCACCGCAGTCCATGTGCTGAGGGTTGACCCACAATACTATAAGGGTGAGAATTCCAGGATTTTGACCCAGCAACAGTGAGCTCCCTGATTCGATCGGGTGATAGCCCTAATCAGGAAACTCATTTTAGGGCATGGAACACACAACATAGAACATAGAAAACAGAACATAGGACATAGAACACAGATCTGGACAGGACTGGGCCCTTCAGTGCACTATGTTGTGCCGAACATGAGGCGATATTAAACTGACCCCTTCTTCCTGCTCTTGGTCCATATCAGAGAATCATAGAATCCCTACCAGACAGAGACCGGCCCTTCGGCCCAACAATTCCACACCGACCCTCTGAAGAGTATCCCACCTTTACCTATTCCCTACCCTATTACTCCACGTTTACCCCTGCCTAATGCACCTAACGCACTCATCCCCGAGCACTATGGGCAATTTAGTATGGCCATTTCACCTGAACTGCAGACCTTTGGATTGTAGGATGGAACCAGAGCACCTGGAGGAAACACATGTCGACGCGGGGAGAATGTGCAAACTCCACACAGAGAGTCACCCGAGGGTGGAATCGAACCAGGATCCATGGCGCTGTGAGGCAGCAGGGCGAACCACTGAGCCACCATGCTGCCCCAGCCACCATGCAGCCCCTCCATACCTTGCATATTGATGTCCTTCTCGAAAAGTCCCTTTAACTCCTCTGTCGTATCTGCCTCCACCACTAACCCTGGCAGCACTCTGTCCACTCTCTGTGTAAAAAACCGTGCCCCTCATATCTCCCTTGAACTTACTCCCTCTCACCTTAAGTGCATGACCCCTAGTATTACACATTTTTACTCTGGGAAAATTAATGTCACCTTCAACCCTATCTCTGCATCTCATAATTTTGTAGGCTTCTATCAAGTGTCCCCTCAGCATCCACCCCTCCAGAGAACATCACCTGAGTTTTTTCCAGCCTCTCCTTACAGCTCAGACCCTCTAATCCAGCGGACATCCTGATAAACTTCTTCTGCACCCTCGACAAAGCCTCCACATCTTTCCTGTAATGTGGCAACCAGAATTGAATGCAATACTCTAAGTGTGGCCTAATCAAAGTCTTTTAAAGCTGTAACATGACATCTTGATTCTTGTACTCAATTCCACAACCAGTAAAGGTAAGCATGCCACACGCCTTCTTTACCACTCTATCTATTTGACGTGGCCACTTCCAGGGAGCTTTGGATTTGAACCCAAGATCCCTTTGGACATCACTGCTGTTTAGTGAATACAACGTGGGAAATAGTGAAGTGATGTGCTTTGTTAGGAAGAATAGAGGCGTGGAGTATTCTACTAAATATGGAGAAAGTTCAGGAATCTGAAGTGCACAAGGACTTGGGAGTCCGAGTCCAGGTTTCTCTTCAGGTTACCCTGCAGGTTGAGTCAGTAGTTAGGAAAGCAGAGACAATGTTGTCATTCATCTTGACAGGACTAGAATGGAAAAGGAGGGATGTATTTCTGAGGCTTTATCAAGCGATAGTCAGACCACATTTGGAGTATTGTGAGCAATTTTGGGCCCCATATCTCAGGAAGGACGTACTGGCACTGGAGCGGGTCCAGACGATATTCAAGCGACTGATCTCAGGAATGAGAGGCTTAACATTTGAGGAATGTTTGAGAACTCTGGGACTATACTTGATGGAGTTTAGAAGGATGAGGAGGGATCCAACTGAAACTTACAGAATACTGAATAGCCTGGATGGATGTTGGGAAGATGTTTCCATTGGCAGGGGAGACTAGGACCCAAGGGCACACCCTGAGAGTGAGGGGAAGACACTTTAGAATAGAGATAAGGAGAAACTTCTTCAGCCAGAGAGTGGTGAATCTGTGGAATTCATTGTCACAGAAGGCTGTGGAGGCCAGGGCAATGAGTACACTTAAAACAGAGTTAGATAGATTCTTGATTGTCAAGGGGATCAAATGTTACAGGGAGAAAGGGGGATAATGAGGTTGACAAACCTATCAGCCATGATTGGATGGCAGAGAATACTCAATGGACTTAATTTCTGCCCTTGTGTCTTATGGTCTTATGTCCAGGCTCCTGTCATTAACTGTGCACTTTTCCTTAACATTTGTTCTCCCAAAGTGCAGCACCTCACACTTACCTGGATTAAAGTGCATCTGTCATTTCTCTGCCCGTATCTGCGACTGACATATATCCTACTGTATCCTTTGACAACCTTCTACACGGTCCACAATTTCACTGATCATTGTATCATCTGCGAACATACGAGCCCAATCATCTATATTTTCATCCAAGTCTGTCATAAATATATCCAACAGGACAGGTCTCAGTACGGATCCCTGTGGAACACCACTAGTCACTGACCTCCAGCCAGAAAAACACCCTTCCACCACTACCCTCTGTCTTCTATGGGCAAGCCAACTCTGAATCCAGCTGGCCAGGTCAGGATGCATCCCATGAACCTGCCATGAGGGTCCTGTCGAATGCCTCACTAAAACCATGTGGACAACATCCACTGCTCTACTCTCATCAATCATCTTCGTCACCTTCTCTAAAAATTCAATCAAGTTCGTAAGACATGATCTGCCCTGCACAAAGCCTTGCTGACTGCCCCTAATTAGGCCACGCTTTTCCAAATTCGGGTAAATCTGTCCCTAAGAATTCTGGTCAGGGACTGGTTGAGAAGAAAGTGACAGATCACTTTAAAGAATTTCTTTGTGAGGGTAAAGCCTGTGTGTGTGTGTACGCCAGGTGGAGCAGGGAAAGAAATTAAAATTCTAAGAGATACAAGTCAATCTTTGATGGTGAGAGATGAGAAGGTGTGTAGTTCAGAAGGAGTGTTGTGAGGTAAAGTGGTAATATGTGGAATTCATGGTGAGAGGAGCAGTGTGCCATGATATAAAGTGAGGTTGGAGAGTCTGGTGAAATGTAGCTAAATGGTGGAAGGAGTACTGGAGGAACTCTCAGTTCCAGTAAACCAACGTATCCTTTGTAATGATATAGCTGGATCACAGGGGAGTGAAGCCTACCGTGGTTGAAAAGAGAGTGGACAAACAGACAACTGAGGTGCAACAGGAATTTTTCCAGACTGTGTGGCAATAGGGTTACAAAGCCACAAGCTGAAGCACAGGAGAAGTCAAGGAATAAAGATAAGGAAGTTAAAGTTCATTTTGTCAAAGACTGTGTTTGAACAAATGGTTGAGAAAAAAAACAAGAACAGGTGGAAGACAAAGCGGATATTTCTCGTTCAGAGAAATTAACTGAATTATCACAGAGAGATTATAACAGAAACTAAAGCAGTTGTATCAAAAAGCATACACAGATAAAGAATCTGAGTGTGTCCCAGAATGTCACCATTTTAACAATGATATCCCAATGAGGAGAACTGGGCAGAAGTTCATCAAGTTGCATTACCTGTGGATCATAGAATGGAGGTGTTGCAGACAGCCCATGTATTACCAGCTGGGGATCAT
This sequence comes from Chiloscyllium plagiosum, assembly GCF_037043375.1. Lineage (NCBI taxonomy): Eukaryota > Metazoa > Chordata > Chondrichthyes > Orectolobiformes > Hemiscylliidae > Chiloscyllium > Chiloscyllium plagiosum. Next base: position 95,171,100 of record NW_028270148.1, read on the forward strand.
TTTGGAGGAAGAAAAAGTCAAGCAAAAATCAAGATCTATTGGCCTGGACAGCACACCATGTGTTGAATTTTGCCAAATATGTCTTACATGTTAGGTAAATGGAAATCTTTGGGCAGTGATAAAACTCGTACCCTTTATAACCATTCCTACATTTGAGCAATCTTTTACAAGGTGCTAATTGATTGGATAAGACCTTACTTAAAACAAGAAGTGGGAATCCGTATTTATTGACCAGCATGGATGTATCTACGAGATTTCCAGAGGCTATTCCATTATGCACTGTCATGGCTAAAAGGGTTGTAGAAGGTTTCCTCAAGTCTTTCACTTGATATGGACTACCCACAGAAATACAATTGGATCAAGGTTCAAATTTTTGGATCAAAATTATTCAAAGAAGTTATGGATAAGTTACAAATAAAACAGTTCAAATCCACTGAGTATCATCTAGAATCAGAGGGAGCATGAGAACTGTGGCAGCAATGTAAAAGACTGTGTTGAGGGTTCCGAGTCAAACTAACACAGTGATTTGGAATAAAGGAATTCCATCTTTACATTTTGAAATTAGGTATGTACCTAATAAATTAACTAAATTCAATCAATATCAATTAGTTTTTGGGCATGAGGTGAGTGCACCGCTGAAATTAATTAAAGAAAAATAGGTAATTTCTGAATTTCAGATAAAAACTAAAATCACCTGTAAGTGTTATTACACATACGGGAGGAGAGGTGAGAATAAGTTGGGAAGTACTAATCTGATCTTGCACGATGTAGGTAGAGGAAATGCTATTCCCATTAAGCATATCCTATAGACTTCACCATCCAAAGTTGGGACAGTTTCAAAAAGAGATTAAACACATGTTCAGAGCCAATTAAACCAAACTGAATTGCAGTGAATGACGCTCGCATATGGTAATGATGTCAAAACCATATGCTATCCAACGATTATGTGTGGACCATCACATAGTCAATGTAGTCCCAAAATCTGATTGATATCCTATGACATGTTTGGAGGACTGTATTGAGAAGGTGGGGCAAGCAGTTTACATTTTTACATTGGGCTTTCTCTGAGGATATTGGCAGGTACTTTACCCAAAAGAGTGAAGTAAATTTCGGTCTTGACCCCGAATGGGCTGTTCCAGTTTAAAGTCATGCCATTTGATATGAAAAATGTACCAGCCACCTTTCAAAGCCCAAGTCCCATTCCTGGGTCTTGTTATTTGATGTTGGTAGATGGTTCCATGGGATGTGAAAACAAAAGTTATTGGGGAGGTTGCTATACCATCAATGGAGAGGGAAACATTGCAATTCCTGGGACTGAGTGGTTTAATCAGAAAGTCTTGCTGAGCTTTAGCAGTGTGTGTGCTGCACCGACTGACATTTTGAAGAAATGCAGAAACTTGCACTGGATGGAGGAATGTGAGAAGGCATTTGTTAATCTGAAAGCTGTGTTAATCACTGCCCCAGTATTAGCCACAACTTAATTACACAAAGCCATTCAAGGTGGCTAGTGATGTAATTGATCTGGGTATTGGTGCTGGACACTTGTAAGAAGATGATGAGAAGATACAAAGACCTATTGAGTATTTTTCCATAATATCAAAAATTATCAACTTAAATATTCCACAATTGAGGAATAGATCTTCAGCAAGGTGTTGGCATTGCAACATTTCAAACACTCATTGCCAGGAATGTGTCGGAGACATATTGTGCATACCGATCATAAACCTGTTGGGTTATTGGAAAAAATTAAGGACAAAAAGTCCAGACTGTTTTGATGAAACATATTTTTGCAGCCATTCAATTTGAAAAACAGACATGTAACATGACAAGAGAATGTAATTACTGATGTGTTGTCATGACTTTGATGAAGGAAGATGGAGGTGCTCGGTGGTGGGACAAAACAGACTGAAATGGACTGTGGTAGTGAATGTTTGCATGTTTAGAGACAATGTAATGTATATTTGCTGTAGGGTGTTAATAGTGTAAGGCTAAAGATTTTTAAAACTTAAGTAATCTTTGTAAATTAATGATTTTCTTTAAGGGGGAGGGAAGTGTGACAATGCTATGGCTTTAAGAGGTATATTTGGTCCTGGTTTTTTTAATAAGAAATGTTGAGACAGAGATCCTGAACAATCTGCTCCAAAGCCAATAGAGTAAACAGCTTGTGAGGGATCCATGGTATTTTAAAAGTTGGAACAACAGAAGCAGCCTGAATGGGTAGGATTAAGCTCCCAAAGAACCAGGATTTTTAGTTTTACCTTTCTGCAGTTGCTGGGATCTTGAAGGTAAATGTTGAAGGTCTTGTTCCTCTCTCTGTTACAGCTAAAAACTGGGGCTCTCTTCCTGTTGCTAGAATTGCATGGGAGACAATCTGTTTTACTGAATATGCATTTGCCAAGGGACTGTTTATAGGGTGTTATTGTACTGCAACAATAAACTGGTATTAGTTAATAGATCAATTAATTTTGGCATTTCAGTAGAGTTACAGTTAAGCTAATTCTTTTTATTTTTTATTTTTACTGCAGTTTTACTGCAGTGTAAAAATAAAGTGTGTTTTGCTTAACTCGTTTGACCAATCAAATTGCATCTGGCATGAACCACCACACACTTCCCTTGAAGAAAAAAAATAATTGTTAGGATCTAGATGATCTTCTTAATATATTTTGCGGAAGTTTAGTCTGGTCCATAATAGAAAAAGATACTCATAAGGAATATGATAAACAGACCATGGCAGGAAGAGATATACTGTGTATCCAAGCCTAAACCAATAGATAAGTTCGAGGTTTCCAAAATAATAAAAGTAATCTGTTTACTCCAGTTGCTGGAAATCATTACAATGGTTTCATAAGCCTCCTGGGCTCAGTGAGTGTCACTCACCTGGATTCATAAATGGCTTCACTAACTGAGTGAGCTCAGAGTGTGAATAAAATCTGATGCTGGAGGACACTCAAATTCCCCACACAACATGAATCTGATGGATCTAATGTTTCTGCTCTTTGATATTGAACCCATTTTCTATCCCATCCTTGGAGTCACTGGAGTTCTGTGTGAGTTATTGTAACTGTTGCTGGTTTGACTGCTGTGATCATGTAATTTGTTGGTGCAGTATTTGTTGCTTCCTCAGACATTTACAGTTTTATTTCAGATACTGTTGATCATTAACATCCCGTGATGTTTCTCCTTATTTTAGCTGTAGTCTCTTCACCAATTTGAACATGCAGCCAAACTGGGGTCAATCTGCTTCAATTAAATTCTGTGCATTCAATTTATTTCAGGAATTAAATCTGAGGTAAGTATATTTTTACTGATTTCAAGAAACCTATTTCATATAGTTCCAAGCTTCAGTCTTGGAATACAAGACAGGATGCATTGTATTTGGATGTTGTTTTGTGCATTGAAGCAAAGTGGGGAGATGCACCTTCACTGCAATGGAACGTATGCTCTCTCACACCAAAGAATTGCCCTCAGGAATGGACTATGTCAGGCCTTTTACACCATCAGAACATCCTGAAGCTCCTCACACCCTGTGAAGGATCACTGTATTTTTAAATATTCTTTATGAGGATGTGACGGGTCACTGACTGGACCAGTGTTTATTGCCCATCTCTAACCATTCTTGAGAAGGTGGTGTTGAGCTGCCTTCCTGATCTGCTGAGCCTGTGCAGATTATGGAGGAATGGATTTCCAGGATTGTGACAGAGAAAGAAAAGCGAATTAGATCCACGTCGGGATAATTATGGCTTGGAGGGAAAATTGTAGGTGACACTGTCATCACCCTTGGTGCTGTCTGAGGGGTCTTGGTGAGTTATTATAATCCATCTGTAGATGGTACACACTGCTGTCCCTCTGCCAATGGAGTCAGTGCAGAAGGAAGTGGATGAAGTGCCAATCACACGGGCTGCATCGTCCTGAATGGTGTTGGGATTCTTGAGTGTTGTTGGAGCTGCCCTCATTCGGTGAGTGAACGTTTGTAGCATCCCCTGATTCCAATTGCCTTGCCTTGCCGTTGAGCTCAGACACAAAGGCAGAAAGCTTGTCATGGGTGTCAGCATCTTCAGTCAAGACAAATGAGATAGACTTCACTCACAGAGTAAATCAAGGGCAGCCTCTGATATTAATCCAGAGGCTTGGACAGGATCAATCAGACAGTCAGGGTCTTATCCTCACAGGGGGATGTGGAGTTGAATATCTGGCAGCCCACCATCTGCCCTGATGCTTTCTGCCCTATTGAGGGCTGTTTTCCTCCTGGAGTGAGAGAGAGGAAGGGATGAAGGGAGCTGAAAGTTGGTGGGACAGCTGTGACATTTGGTGGAGGTGGGAAGGTGACCCGAGTGAGTGAGGAGGCCGTGCCTAGGGAAAGTGGTGTTATGGGTAGGGAGAGTGATAGTAAGTGAGGGAGGGTGGTTCAGGCAACACTGTGAATGGTAGCATTGGGCCATTTCAGAAGGAGAGACAGGTTTAGAGATAGAGTGAGTGTGAGGTAGAGGAGAGAAGATAGTGGCAGGTTGGCAGAGTGGCGAAGGACCATCTCCTTACACTGCTAGTCAGTTCTGCATACTGCTGAGACTGCACTGACCTGGGTGGTAATCACAGCCCAGGCTGGCTTGGGTTGATGTCATGCCCACTGCTGTTGGTGTTTGTAGAGGAAGAAGATATTCTGTGTCTGAATCCCCACATCCAGCAGGAGCTCCAGGTTCCTGCCCACAAACTGGAGTACCCATTTCCCCATGTGTGCCAGGCCAGGGGCAAACCAATGGTTCTCTTTCTGAGTCACCATGCAGGACAGTTCAGGCCTCACAGTGCTTGCCCAGGTGCACTGTAGGATTTTAAAGTTGGCATCGGCACGAGTGATGTCGATCATTGTGTGGATATCCAGTGAGTGCCAACTCTTTCAGGGAACATGGATGTAATGGATAGAATTGAATGTGAGCGATGCACTTGGAGTGGAGTGGGCCGTTAATGAGGTCCCTTTGGTAAGATATGAAGGGAAAAGACATGGGGCTTCACAGCAAGAAATCCAGCAAAACACTTGATTTAACTTGCACTTGCTGAAAAAAAGATATAGACTTATATTTTTGCAAAGGTAAAATTCTCATTGTCCACTGAGTGACTGAACTGTTGATCCATTTGGTCAATGTATCCACCATGTTTATTTCAGGTCAAGTGTAAAATTGTTTTTTTTATTGTTTACACTATTTACACATTTTCAGGTAAAAGTTTGCGTGACCTTTTTGATTACCTTTGCAGCTAACCTAATCGCAATTGTGACACTATCGGGAAGGAAGTGTGGTCTTTCTAAAGGTGTCAACTTGTACCTGATTGCTATGGCTGGAGCAGATCTGCTGATTGTCCTTATTCAGGTCATACTGGACAAGATGAATCGCTCCTATCTACACATTGTATTCTTCTCCTACCCTCCTGGTTGTAGCATCAGAGACGTTATTGGTTCCACAGCTGTAAGTAGCTCAGTCTGGCTCACAGTCACCTTCACCTTTGACTGGATGGTGGCTATTTGTTTCCAGAAACTGAAGAGAAAATTCTGCACCGAGAGAAATGCAGCTGTCATTATCACAACTGTCAGTTTACTGAGTTTATTAAACAAAATACCATTGTATTTTAAATATGAACCATACTATTGCAAAATAACCTATGAATATTTCTACGATCCTGTGTGGATAGCTTTTGACTGGGGAGATCGTATTTTAACTCCCGTGCTCCCTTTCTTCCTGATCCTGCTGCTCAATGCTGTCCCCATCAGACACATCCTTCTGGCTAGTGCAGTCCGCAGGAAGCTGAGAGGACAACAAAACGGGGATAAGCCGAATGATCCAGAAATGAAGAATTGAAGAAGATCCATCAGTTTGCTCTTTGCCATTTCGGGCAGTTTTATCCTGTTATGGATCACTCGTGTCATAACTCTCACGATTCAGCGACTTACTGGGTGGTATAGTGGAACTCCAGTTGGATATTGGGTGGGAGATCTCATGGGGACAATGCTTCAGTTATCCAGCTCCTGCACCAACACATTTATTTACGCAATCACACAGAGGAAGCTCAGAGAGGAGATGCTGAATACTGTGAAATATCCCTTCATCACCATCCAGAATTCCATTAAACGATGGGAACAAAGCTGGTCAATGTAAGCACGGTCCGGAAAGGAATATTATTGTTCATCTCCAGCTCAGCTGCTGTTGAGGCAGCACGTGCAAAGAGATTTGAAAATGAGAATCAGATTGTTCCTCAAGTTGAATAAATTATTTAACACAAGTGTGTTCTTAGGGCATCTGCTCCTGGTCAGTGAAGATCCATTAACACTTGGCTCATTAATATTTGGGGAATATAATGTAAATTTTCACTTCAGTTTTAAATCATGTTTCTAGTGCAATACATGTCACGTTGTCTTATGCTGTAATTGTAGAAGAGCAATTGAATTGGAGATTGTATTTATGAAGACCATTAACATGATTTAGAAGGGATAATAATAACAGAATCATCACCTACAACTGTCTCTCTGACTTGTGAGTGACGGTATCCTGCAATACACAATAGTAAGATCTTAGCTCTGATTACAGCTGTAGCTCCCCATAATTCTATGAGTTTTTAAATCGTTATGGGAAAGGATAGGCCTTGTTTCAAAGTTACAGTTCTAAATTGGTGTAAGTCAATGTTGATGGTACAAGACAGAAACTTTCAAAAGCTGATTGGTGTAGACTGTTGTCAGGTAAAGGACAATCTGGCAAGTGAGAGGCTCAAAGGTGAGATACTGAGAGTTCAGAAACAGTCTGATCGTGTTAGAGTGAAGGGTAAGGCTGGCAGCAGTAGGGAACACGGGATGAATAGGGGCATCGAGAGTCTGGTCAAGAATGTGAAGGAGGCAAGTATCAGGTAGAGACAACTGGGATCAAGTCAGCCTTGAAGTGTATAAGGGGTGCAGGGGCATTCTTAAGAGGGTAATCAGGAGGACAGAAAGGGGATATGAAATAATCTTGACAGATAAGGTTAAAATTATCCAAACATTTTCAACAAGAATATTAAGGGTTAAAGAGCAAATAGTGTGGTAATGGAGCCCCTTAAAGATCAAGTACAGGAGGTGGCAGAGTCACCGAATGAATATTTTGTTTCAGTGGTTATTGTGGAGAAAGACATGGAGCTTGAGAACTTGGGGAAATAAATATTGATGTGTTGAAAACAGTTCACATTACAGAAGAGGCAGTGCTGGAGGTCTTAAAAAGGCCAAAGGTGAATAAAACTCCAGGACTTGATCAAGAGTATCATTTTCTAAATGGGGAGAAAAGTCAAAAGTCTGAAGTGCAAAGAGACTTTAGAGTTCTAGTCCAGGATTCTCTCGGGGTAAACTTGCAGGTTAGAACATAGAACATAGAAGAATACAGCGCAGTACAGGCCCTTTGGCCCTCGATGTTGCGCCGATCCAAGCCCACCTAACCTATACTAACCCACTATCCTCCATATACCTATCCAATGCCCGCTTAAATGCCCATAAAGAGGGAGAGTCCACCACTGTTACTGGCAGGGCATTCCATGAACTTACGACTCGCTGAGTGAAGAACCTACCCCTAACTTCAGTCCTATATCTACCACCCCTTAATTTAAAGCTATGCCCCCTTGTAATACCCGACTCCATACGCGGGAAAAGGTTCACACTGTCAACCCTATCTAACCCCCTAATCATCTTGTACACCTCAATCAAGTCACCCCTAAACCGTCTTTTCTCTAATGAAAACAGCCCCAAGTGTCTCAGTCTTTCCTCATACGATCTTCCTTCCATACCAGGCAACATCCTGGTAAACCTCCTCTGCACGCGTTCCAGTGCCTCCACGTCCTTCCTATAGTATGGCGACCAAAACTGCACACAATATTCCAGATGCGGCCGCACCAGAGTCTTATACAACTGCATCATGACCTCAGGACTCCGGAACTCAATTCCTCTACCAATAAAAGCCAGTACGCCATATGCCTTCCTCACCGCACTATTTACCTGGGTGGCAACTTTCAGAGATCTGTGTACATGAACACCAAGATCCCTCTGCTCATCCACACTACCAAGTATCCGACCATTAGCCCAGTACCCCATCTTTTTGTTATTCTTCCCAAAGTGAATCACCTCACACTTAGCTACATTGAATTCCATTTGCCACCTTTCTGCCCAGCTCTGCAGCTTCTCTATATCCTGCTGTAACCTGCCACATCCTTCCTCACTGTCAACAACTCCTCCGACTTTCGTATCATCCGCAAACTTGCTCACCCAACCTTCTAACCCCTCTTCCAGGTCATTTATAAAAATGACAAACAGCAATGGTCCCAAAACAGATCCTTGCGGAACACCGCTAGTGACGGCACTCCATGAAGAAACTTTGCCATCAACTACTACCCTCTGTCTTCTTCCATCCAGCCAATTCCTAATCCAAACCTCCAACTCACCCTCAATGCCATATCTCCGTATTTTCTGCAGTAGCCTACCATGGGGAACCTTATCAAACGCCTTACTAAAATCCATATATACCACATCTACCGCTTTCCCCTCATCAACCTCCTTCGTCACCTTTTCAAAGAATTCAATAAGGTTTGTGAGGCATGACCTGCCCTTCACAAAACCATGCTGACTATCCTTGATCACATTATTCCTATCCAGATGTGCATAAATCCTATCCCTTACAATTCTCTCTAAGACTTTGCCCACAACAGAAGTGAGACTCACCGGCCTATAGTTACTAGGGTTATCCCTACTCCCCTTTTTGAACAAGGGAACCACATTTGCTATCCTCCAGTCTTCTGGCACTACTCCTGTAGACAAAGAGGACATAAAAATCAAGGCCAATGGCTCTGCAATCTCCTCCCTTGCTTCCCAGAGAATCCTAGGATAAATGCCATCAGGCCCAGGGGACTTATCTATTTTCACCTTTTCCAGGATTTCCAACACCTCTTCTCTACATACCTCAAAGCCATCCATTCTACTTATTTGTGACTCAGTATTCGCATCGACGACAATGCCCTGTTCCTGAGTAAATACTGAAGAAAAGTATTCATTCAGTGTCTCCCCAATCTCTTCCGCCTCCACACGCAACTTCCCACTACTATCCTTGACTGGACCTATTCCTACCCTAGTCATTCTTTTATTCCTAACATACCTATAGAAAGCCTTAGGGTTTTCCCTAATCCTACCGACTAAGGACCTTTCATGTCCCCTCCTTGCTGCTCTTAGCTCTCTCTTCAGGTCCTTCCTGGCTACCCTATAACTCTCAATCGCCCCAATTGAACCTTCACGTCTCATCTTGAGATAGGCCGCCCTCTTCCATTTAACAAGGGATTCCAATTCCTTATTAAACCACGGCTCCCTCGCACGACCCTTTCCTCCCTGCCTGACAGGTACATAATTATCAAGGACACTCAATAGTTGCTCCTTGAACAAGCTCCACATATCATTTACACTCTTGCCTTGGAGTCTACTTTTCCAAGCCACACATCCTAAGTCATGCCTCACCGCATCATAATTTCCCTGACCCCAGCTATAACTCTTGCCCTGTAGTACACACTTATCCCTCTCCATCACGAGAGTAAAAATCACCGAATTATGGTCACTATCCCCAAAATGCTCACCTACCTCTAATTCTAACACCTGGCCTGGTTCGTTACCCAGAACCAAATCCAGTATGGCCTCACCTCTTGTTGGCCTGTCTACATATTGTGTCAGGAAACTCTCCTGCACACATTGAACAAACACTGACCCATCTAACGAACTTGAGCTATAGCTTTCCCAATCAATATCAGGAAAGTTAAAGTCCCCCATAACAACCACCCTATTACTGTCACTCATCTCCTGAATCACCTTCCCTATCCTTTCTTCAATGATTCTAGGACTATTAGGAGGCCTGTAAAAGACTCCTAACAGGGTGACCTCACCTTTCCTATTCCTAACCTCAGCCCAAACTATCTCAGATGGCAAGTCCTCATCCATCGTCCTTTCCACCACTGTAATACTATCTTTGACAAGCAATGCCACACCTCCCCCTCTTTTACCCCCACCTCTGACCCTACTAAAACATTTAAATCCTGGAACCTGCAACAGCCAATCCTGTCCCTGTTCTAGCCATGTCTCCGTAATAGCCACAACATCGAAGTCCCAGGTACCAACCCACGCTGCAAGTTCACCTACCTTATTTCGTAGACTTCTTGCATTGAAGTATACACACTTCAAACCACTTTCCTGTTTACAGGCACCCTCCTTGGAAATTAATGCCATGTTCCTAACCTCCCTACACTCCAGGCCCTGCACCCTGAAGCGACAATCTGGGTTCCCATGCCCCTGCAGAGTTAGTTTAAACCCCCCCCAAGAGCACTAGCAAACCTCCCCCCAAGGATACTGGTGCCCCTCAGGTTCAGGTGTAGATCATCCTGTTTATAGAGGTCCCACCGTCCCCAGAAAGAACCCCAGTTATCCAAAAACCGGAATCCCTCCCTCCTGCACCATCCCTGTAGCCACGTATTTAAGTGTTCTCTTTCCCTATTCCTCGAATCTCTATCACGTGGCACGGGTAACAAACCAGAGACAACAACTCTGTTCGTTCTAACTCTGAGCTTCCAACCTAGCTCCCTGAAAGCCTGTCTAACATCCTCGGCACTCCTCCTACCTATGTCGTTGGTGCCAATATGGATCACGACTTCGGGCTGCTCCCCCTCCCCCTCCAGGACCCGGAAAACACGATCAGAGACATCACGTACCCTTGCACCTGGGAGGCAACATACCAAACGTGAGTCTCTCTCTTTCCCACAAAACCGCCTATCTGTGCCCCGAACTATCGAGTCCCCAATTACTACTGCTCTGCTCTTCTTCACCCTTCCCTTCTGAGTAACGGGGACAGGCTCCGTGCCAGGAGTAAGGAAGGTAAATGCAATGGTGGCATTTATTTTGAGAGGACTTGAATATAAAAACAGGGATGTACTTCTGAGGCTCTATAAAGCTCTGGTCAAATTACATTTAGAATATCGTGTGCAGTTTTGGGCCCCATATCTCAGGAAGGATATATTGGCCCTGGAGCATGTTCAGAGGAGGTTCATGAGAATGGTGCCAGGAATGAAAAGCTTAACATATGAGGAACATTTGAGGACACTGAGTCAATACTCGATGGAGCTTAGAAGGATGATGGGGAGTCTAATTGAAATGTACAGTTTACTGAATTGCCTGGACAGAGTAGATGTTGGGAAGATGTTTCAGTTGGGAGGGAAGATTCAGAGCTGAGGGCACAGCCTTAGAGTCTCTCCAGCATCCTGTGTTTGTTTCAGATTTTCGGCATCTGCAGTGTTTTGCTGTTATTGAAATAAATGTCAGCTGTTATTGAATCACAAACTCACAATGTTTAAATTTATCATCATGCACTTCATGCATCTACTTCCACAAAGCCAACTGTATCGCTTGTTTGACAGTCTCGAATATGGTTTTGATTGCTGTGCCCATCTTTAGCGCAGTCAGTCCACAAAAAAAGACAACAGAAAGACAGTGATGACAGGGGGAGAATGATGGACAGGAGATTGAAGGGCCTACCAGGAAGGTGAACGGAAATATATGGTTTTCATAGATATTTGGTCAACCCGTCTTGCCATGGAAGGTTAGATTTGTACAAATAGAGTATATTCGACTTCCATAAGTTCTCAAAAAGAAAGAAGTTGGGCAGAACCAAATTAACGTGTTGAATTGGATTGTTAGATCATAGTTACTCCAACAGCAAGTTGCCCCGGAGCCTGGAGCAGATTGAAGTCAGTCAGACAGTCACATCTGATCAAGTGGAAGTTTCAGGAGACAGTCAAGGCCAAGTCAATCATTGTTGGAGAAACCGTGTCAGAATCAGGCTCATCTAGGCCAAGGAACTCCCCCCTAATTCAGAAAGTTTGGATTAAAGAAAGGTATTATTCTCTTAGAAACAGAAATCCCATGGTTCAGTTAGATTTGTGAATAAATAAAAGAGGTCTGTGTGTTGAACGGAATGTTGAACATTCTGCAACTTTTTCATGAAGTGATATTTTGGAAAACTTTAAAGATCAACAAAGGTTGATGAAAATGTAATTATTAAAGAAAACAAACACAATATTTTAAAAAAGCAAAAACATCTACAAATATAAAAAGGGAAGAGAGTAGCTAAAGTGATTGTTGGTCTCTTGGAGGGTGAGGCTGGGGAGTTAATCCTGGGGTAAACAGAAATGGCAGAGACACTAAGTTCATATTTTACATCACCTTCCACTGTGGAGGACACTAGTGCCATTTCAGTAGTAACAGGGAATGCAGAGGTTATAGACAGGGAGGGACTTAGAACAATCACCATCACGAGGGAAACAGTAATGAGCAAAATATTGGGATTGAAGCCAGCCAAGTCCCCAGGGCTGAGTGGGGTCCTCCTCGGGTCTTAAAGGAAGTGGCAGCAGAGATCGTGGATCCACTGGGTATAATTTTCCAAAACTCTCTGGATGCAGGCAAAGTTTCAGTGGGTTGGAAAATGCTACTAGAGCACCTTTATTCACAACAGGAGTGGGGCAGAAAGTAGCTAACTATAGAGCAATTAGTTTAACATGTGCAGCTGAGTAATTGACTCCATTATAAAGGAAGTAATAACAGGACATTAGAAAAGTCGAAATACAATCTATTACAGTCAGCATGGTTTTATGAAGAATAAACTATGTTTGACTAATTTGCTGATGATCTTTGAAGATGTAACAAGCAAAGTGGAGAATGGGGATCCTGTCGGTATCTGGACTTAGAACATAGAACATAGAACAATACAGCACAGAACAGGCCCTTTGGCCCACGATGTTGTGCTGAACATTTGTCCTAGCTTAAGCACCCATCCATGTACCTATCCAATTGCCGCTTAAAGGTCACCAAAGGTTCTGACTCTGCCACTCCCACAGGCAGCGCATTCCATGCCCCCACCACTCTCTGGGTAAAGAACCCACCACTGACATCTCCCCTATACCTTCCACCCTTCACCTTAAATTTATGTCCCCTTGTAACACTCTCTTGTACCCGGGGAAAACGTTTCTGACTGTCTACTCTATCTAGTCCTCTGATCATCTTATACACCTCTATCAAGTCACCCCTCATCCTTCGCCTTTCCAATGAGAAAAGGCCTAGCACTCTCAACCTATCCTCGTACGACCTATTCTCCATTCCAGGCAACATCCTGGTAAATCTTCTCTGCACCCTCTCCAAAGCTTCCACATCTTTCCTGAAGTGAGGCGACCAGAACTACACAGTACTCCAAATGTGGCCTTACCAAGGTCCTGTACAGTTGCAACATCACTTCACGACTCTTGAATTCAATCCCTCTGCTAATGAACGCTAATACACCATAGGCCTTCTTACAAGCTCTATCCACCTGAGTGGCAACTTTCAAAGACCTATGAACATAGACCCCAAGATCCCTTTGTTCCTCCACCACACTAAGAACCCTACCGTTAACCCTGTATTCCGCATTCTTATTTGTCTTTCCAAAATGGACAACCTCACACTTGGCAGGGTTGAACTCCATCTGCCACTCCTCAGACCAGCTCTGCATCATATCCAAGTCCCTTTGCAGCCGACAAGAGCCCTCCTCACTATCCACAACTCCACCAATCTTCGTATCATCTGCAAATTTACTGACCCACCCTTCGACTCCCTCATCCAAGTCATTAATAAAAATTACGAACAGCAGAGGATCCAGAACTGATCCCTGCGGAACTCCACTTGTAACTGGGCTCCAGGCTGAATATTTACCATCTACCACCACTCTCTGACTTCGACCGGTTAGCCAGTTTTCTATCGACTTGGCGAAATTTCCCTCTATCCCATGCCTCCTGACTTTCCGCATAAGCCTACCATGGGGAACCTTATCAAATGCCTTACTAAAATCCATGTATACTACATCCACTGCTCTACCCTCATCCACATGCTTGGTCACCTCCTCAAAGAATTCAATCAGACTTGTAAGGCAAGAACTACCCTTCACAAATCCGTGCTGGCTGTCCCTAATCAAGCAGTGCCTTTCCAGATACTCATAAATCCTATCCCTCAGAAACCTTTCCATTACTTTACCTACCACTGAAGTAAGACTAACTGGCCTGTAATTCCCGGGGTTATCCCTATTCCCTTTTTTGAACAGGGGCACAACATTCGCCACTCTCCAGTCCCCTGGTACCAAACCCGTTGACAGTGAAGATGAAAAGATCATTGCCAACGGTACTGCAATTTCCTCTCTTGTTTCCCACGTAATCCTAGAATATATCCCATCAGGCCCGGGGGACTTGTCTATCCTCAAGTTGTTCAAAATGTCCAACACATCTTCCTTCCTAACATGTATCTCCTCTAGCTTACCAGTCCGTTTCACACTCACCTCTTCAACAATACGGTTCCTCTCATTCGTAAATACTGAAGAAAAGTACTCATTCAAGACCTCTCCTATCTCTTCCGACTCAATACACAGTCTCCCACTACTGTCCTTGATTGGACCTACCCTCGTTCTCGTCATTTTCATGTTTCTCACATACGCATAAAATGCCTTTGGGTTATCCTTGATCCTATCCACCAAAGATTTTTCATGCCCTCTCTTGGCTCTCCCAATCCCTTTCTTCAGGTCCCTTCTGGCTATCCTGTATCCCTCCACTGCTCTGTCTGAACCCTGTTTCCTCAACCTTATGTAAGCCTCCTTCTTCCTCTTTTCAAGACATTCAACCTCCCTCGTCAACCAAGGTTCCCTCACACGACCATTTCTTTCCAGAAGGCAATTTGATACAGTGCCACACAAAAGGTTAATACACAAGGTAAGATCACTTGGGGTTAGGGGTAATTTATTCACTCACACAGAGGATTGGCTCACCAACAGAAAGCTGAGACTCCAGATAAATGGGTCGTTTTCTGGTTGGCAAGATGCCCAGGATTCAGTCCTCAGACTCCAACTGTGTACAATCTATACTAATGACTTGGATGTTGGGACAGAAAGTACTCGATCCAAATTTTCAGATGGCACTAAAATAAGTAAGAAAGTAATTTGCAAGGAAGAAATAAGGAATTTATAATTGGATATGAATAGTTTTGGTGAATGAGCCAAAGTTTGGCAAATGAGGTTTAATGTGAATAAGTGTGAAAATAACCAATTTGGTCAGAAGAATAGAAAATCAACCTATTATCTAAATGGTGAGAAACTTTAGAGAGTTTCAGTGCAGATGGATCTGGGTGTCCTTGTGCATGAATCTCAAGAAATTAATATGCGGTACAGCAGGTAATAAGGAAGGCAAATAGAATTTTGGCATTTATTGCTAAAGGTATAGAGTATCAAAGTAGGGAAAGTATTGCTGCAACTATACAAGATGGAGGGGACGGGGGCTCAGTGGGTAGCACTGCAGCCTCACAGTGCCACGGTCCCAGGTTTGATTCCAGCCTCGGGCGACCATCTGAGTGGAATTTGCACGTTCTCCCTGTGTCTGCGCGAGTTTCCTCTGGGTGCTCCGGTTTCCTCCCACAGTCCAAAGATGTGCAGGTTCGGTGCATTAGTCAGTGGAAATGTAGGATGATAGGATAAAGGGATAGGTCTGGTGGGATGTGGGTCGGTGTGGGCTTGTTGGGCCAAGTAGCCTGTTTCTGTAGTGTAGGTGTTCTCTTCTCGAAGACTTTAGTGAGACTGTACCTGGGGTATTGCATAAGTTTTGGCTCTCTTAATTGTGGAAGGATGTGGTTGGAGGTACTTCAGAGGAGATTAACCAGATTGATTCCAAAGATAATGAGAGATTGACCAATTTAACCGACATGCTGTGGAGCTTAGAAGAATGAGAGGAGATTTAATTGAGGTAGATAAGATACTGAAGAGGATTGATGAAGCAGCTGTAGATATTTTGTCTTTGGGGCAATCTCAAACAAGAGCGTTTGGATAAGGGATAGCAGATTTAAATTAAAGATAATGATAAGTTACTCCTCTCAAAGTATCATGAATCTGTGAAATCCACTATGGAAGGCTGGACACTGATTTAAGGAGGAGACAGACACATTTTTAATTGGTAATGTGGTGAATGGTTATGGGGAGTGAGCAGGGAAGTGTAGTTGAGTCCGAGATGAGAGCAGCCATGATGGTATTAAATGGCGGAGCAGGCTCAAGGGGCTGCATTGTCTACTCCTGCTCTGAGCGCTTATGTTCTTAGTGCCCTCTTGTGGCCATTTGTGGATGTACAGAAGCAAGCCAGAATGAATGGATTCAGTGGAGTATTTGAACTTCACATGTTTGTTTTGGTATAACAAAAGGATTAGTTTCACTCAACATAATCACTTTTCCACTTTCTCTTTCAAGGACGTACTCCTTGCAAATCATTTTGCATCACCTCAGTCACTCTCCTAATTAGTTTGAGAATGCAAAAAACAAACATAAACTTTCCCTTCATTTCTCATGATATTCACTTGGTGACATTTACTCCAACATTTCACTGTCACTTGTCCATTTCTTGGTACCAAGTTCATTATGATGTCTTCACTCACATCTGCCTTTTAGTGCTACAGCCTCTCATGGTGAACACTAAATATTCTCTACCCCCTTCTCCTTTCCTGTCTCCCTTTCCATCTGTGACTATATCTCCCTTTTGGAATGCAGTGCCTGTGCTTGGAGACGGCGGTCTATGTTTTACACTGACCCTCAGTGTCAGGTCGAAGAGTGAATTCGAAGCCCGGTCTTGCTGCAGTGACCCTGGGGCTGCTGGGTTTACCACAGGCGGACTCTTCATTAGCCGCCGGCAAGCTCTTCATCCCCAAAATGGAGCTAATGGCTTCCTGATTCTACCCAATGTACCAGGGGCTGATGGCTCTGACCCCACAGCAGTGTCCCCGGGAGAGGGAAGGGGCAGACCTTGAGGGTATCTCAAATTGGAGCAACCCTCAGACAATTAAGACAGTATTAGACTTGAGGAGGTTAAGGAGGGGTGTATGCGCCATTGGACGGAGCAGAAACACCTCTGGGAGGGTTAAATGGAGACCTCCTGTTCGGACCAAGGTACCTCCAGCACTGATACCCTCCATCCCACCCTTTCCCACACAAAGTTACCACAAGGAAGCCATCTCCCTGAAGCTGGTGGTTGCTCACAACATGATCTGGATTTGCTTCACAATCTGAAAAATGGCAGCAGGTCATGAGACCACAAGATATAGGAGCTGAATTAGGCCATTCAGCCCATCGAGTCTGTCCCACCATTGCATCATGGTCCTTACACTGGTCCACAACTGTTACCTTCATTGTACAAATTGCTGCCTGTATCCATGGTGATGGTAGCTGGTCTGAAACCCAGTCATTGGGAAACTTCAATGGTGGCAGCACAGCAATAGGGCACTACCCCATTGCAGCACCTTCCTACTTTACCAGCCTCACAACCTCCACTCCCACTAATGTCGTGTGAGAGTGAAGTAAGGGGAGACAGTGGCTGATTCTGTGAACACCTGTCTTCAGAGATGATATTGCCATCAAGAAATTGTCAAGAGTTTGGCTTCTATTCTGGCCAATCAGAAATGGGCTTTGTTTCCTTTTTATTTGATGTGGAGAGTTGAGTGTGTGGCGCCATCTAAAGGACAGTGAGAAGCAACTGTTAGACACAAGGTTTCTGCCCGTCTTTCACTCAAGTTTGAGCAGGACATCAGGAGCTCTCCTTCCCAATCATGTGACCATCCTTCACTGAGCATGGAATGACTGAGCCAGGAGCTGTCAGCTTCAGGAAGTAAATCATTCAAAGGTTTGTCTTCTGCCAGCCACCTTACAGACCCAGTGGGAGGAGCTCTATGGAAATATTATCCCAGCCCCACCCTTTTCTGTTTCTCTCTGAGCTTGCTGTTCCTTTATCACCCTCACCGTCAATTAGTCCATCCTGTAACTCTGTTACCAACTCATTTTATTCTCTCTCTTTTGAATTGTTTCCTCACAATTCATCTCTGTCTTGACTCTGATTTCACTTCCGCTGTTTCCCCGGTCTCAGAACCTTCCCACACATCGCCCTCTTTCTTCCATCTCTCCTCTCTTTTGCTCAAGTTCTGTCTTCCAGTTTGTACATTCCCAATCACCTGTCCCCGGGGGCTCCCCTTAAAATACTTTCATTTTGTTTTCCTCTTTTATTTTGTTGTCCAGGAGCACATTCCATCCCTTCAGTGGATGTTGGGTTAAATCTACAGCTCGGAGAAGATTGTACCTAATCAGCACTTCAGACTGAAACCTGCAGCTGTCAATGTTGACGCCTACAGGAAGGACTGCAACAGGAAAACCATCAATTTGACTGAAAACCACAGGCCAAACATACACTTTCAAACACGCATTTTTATTTACACACCAGATTTTTAACACCTTTTGGTCAAAATAACCTCCATTCTCTTTTATATGAGTTGCTTTCCCTCTCTCAAGTTCTCGTGGTGACCAAGGTACATTTTGTTTCTGAGACTCTATCGGACAGAGATGAGGCAGGCTTGGGATGAGAAGGATGTAGCTCAAACATGGGGAGATATATGGACTTGTGAAATACAGATAAAACCATTCACCTGCAGGAGAGGGACTTGTAACTTTGAATTTAAATGGGAGCTCTCTCTTGTTGTTAGAGTTAGTGCCCAGGAGAAGTCTGTACACTTTGATAACTCAGAACTATCTGTAGAGAATATGCAGCCGTCATTACAACCTGGCCTGTCTTCAGGGTTTATAGTAACTCTGCTTTTGATAATGACCACCTTCCTCTCTGAGTAGTGGCTAATGTCAACCTTTCATGTAGCAATAGTCAGAGATTAAACAGGCTGAGCCTCTCTTCCTGCCCGCCTGAATGTCACCACAGTGTTTCATACCCATTACTATATTGTGCCATTAACACTGTTGGAAGACACAGTCACAGAATCATATGGCACAGAAACAGACCCTTCAGTCCAACTGATCTGTGCTGAGCAAATATCCCAAAGTGTAATGTATCAACACAGATTTTTTTCTCCTATGATCACCAATTGCAGCTGGGTTTCCAGAAAAATCTAGGAACTGCTTCAACTTGGAAAAGGTTCTTATTTCACAGTTTGTCACATGAGGCAATTTTATTTTGGTATGATCAGTCTTCATACCCAATTCTACACACACACACACACTTACATTCCCCCCCCCCCACACACACACACACACATACAGACAGACACACACACAGACTGGGGTTAGGATTATTTTCGCTGGAGTTCAGACGAATGAAGGGGATCTCACAGGGACTTATAAAATTCTAACAGGACTAGATAGGGCAGATATAGGGAGGATGCTCCTGATGGTGGGTACATTCAGAACCAGGGGTGACAGTCTGAGGATTCGGGGTGGACCGTTTAGGACGGAGATGAGGAGACATTTCTTCATCCAAAGAATGGTGGGTCTGTGGAATTCATTCCCTCAGGAAGTAGATAATGCCAAAATATTGCATCTGTTCCAGAGGCAGCTAGATATACCACTCGGGACGAATGGGATCAAAGGTTATGGAGAGAAAGCAGGATTAGGCTATTGAGTTGGACAATCAGCCATGATCGTGATGGATGGTGAAGCAGGCTTGATGGGCCAAATGGCCACCTCCTGCTCCTATCTCCTATGTTTCTATGTTTCTATGTTTACCCCTCAATAACCCTTGATTTAGCTTTTCCAAATTTCTTTGGGATTGTCGATGTGTGCAGCTGGAATCTCTTTAGTGTTTAAATCTAACACGATGCTCATGACAGACGGCTAGCTAACTGGCATGCAGTTTTCTGCTTCCCTCCCTTCTTGAATAAAATGATATTTGCTCATTTTAATATTGAGTACCATTCACTTTCCAGTCTGATGGAACCTTCCTGAATGCAAGAATCTTGGAAAATTAACCCCAATGTATCCTCCCTTCTCATTAACCGCTTGTAAAACCCAATGGTGATGTTCATCTGGACCCAGAGACTTGTCAGCCCATAGCACCAACAGGTTGCTCAGAATATTATTGTAATTTTGCCAACACAAACACAGACAGAGAGACAATGCACAAGGTTTGCTGATGGGAAGGACAAAAATATCAGAAACACAGTTCTGGCACCAGTCCAGATCACAGATATCAATGTGTTGCTTCCTTTCAAATCCTTCCTGTCTTTGTTAATGATGCAAACTATGCCAATTCTCAGTGATCCTTTGAAGATTAAACCCTACAGTACTTTTCAAGACTCTTCTTCCTATTTCCCTTTCAACAGGGGATTGGCCGAGAGAGGAGCTCACAGGGGATTGGCAGAGAGAGGAGCTCACAGGGGATTGGTAGAGGGAGGAGCTCACAGGAGATTGGCCGAGAGAGGAGCTCACAGGAGATTGGCCGAGGGAGGAGCCCACAGGGGTTTGGCAGAGAGAGGAGCTCGCAGGAGATTGGCCGAGAGAGGAGCTCACAGGGGATTGGCAGAGAGAGGAGCTCCTGGATATTTAATTCTCTGTCTCTTTGCAAAGAACTGACGTCCCAGCACTGGATCATTGCAGTACTCCATCATTCACAACCTACCAACTTAAAAAAAACACCTACTCTTTTCTCTCTGCCCATTTCAATGTATTTTGTACCTTGGCTGAATGGCATATTTTGTTTGGTAATGCCTCTGAAGTGCTTTGGGAGGTTTTATTAGGATATAGGCAAAAAAAAACGTTGTTATATTAAAACTGCCTCAATCCACAGTGACAACCTACCATCGGAGCCCTTAACTCCACCCTCTCCTATATTTCATTATTAATGTTCCTTATCAGGGAATCCCTGTAGTGTGGAAGGGTCCATCAAGTCTACACCAACCCTCCAAAGAGCATCTCAGCCAATCCCTGTAGCCTCTATTTCCCAAGGCTAATCCAGCTAATTTACCCATCCCTCAACACTACAGGGAAATGTTGCATGGCCAACCCATATGTCTTTGGACTGTGGGAGACAACTGGAACACACAAAGGAAACTCACAAAGACACAGGATAATGTGCAAACTCCACACAGACAGTTACCCAAAGATGGAATTGAACCCAGGCCCCTGGTGTTGTGAGGCAGCAATGCTAACAACTGAGCCACCATGCTGGTCTTTGAAGTGAAAGAAAGAGCATATCTTTATTCTTTCAATCCCAGAAGGCAAAACATTATCTGGTGCAGTCTAACATTAATGCACAGTATCCCTTAATTCAGTATTTGCTCAATCTCTATGACCAGGTCTCAATCCTATATGGCCATCGTCAATACTGAGTTAGAAGAGGAGGTGGCAGATCAATGATGTTATCGATGAGTAACTCAGAGATCCAGGTTATTGCTCTGGATTCGAATCCCACCACAATATTCGGAGACATTTTAATTTAATTAATAAACTCTGGGGTAATAATGGCCATCCCTCTATAAAGTGACCATGCTACCAGATTATTGTAAAAACCCATCTGGTTCACTAACATTCTTCAGGAAGAGGAAATCCTTACCTGGACTGGTCTACACATGATTCCAGGTCCACAGCAATATGGGTGACTCTGAAATGGTTCAGCAAGCAGCTGACTTACCAGGCAACAGATCAGCAACATCCACACCCCGTGACAAAAGAGAATACGTTATTGGCCCCTGAAGAGGGGTTAATACCCAAAACATTGGCTTCTCCAACTATCGATGCTGCCTGGCTTGCTGTGTTCTTCCAGCCTTTTGTTTATCGAACAGAGTACTCCAGCCTGACCCAGGAAGCTGACTCATGTGATCTCAGTGGCTCAGACATTAGCTTTAAGACCTTCAAAGTGTTTCACTTAATAAAGGTACAGATTGAATCACAGACTGAGTAATTGAAAGAGTTGCAAAGATTGATGCATTCCCTATTTCATTATAATGGTGTTATCTATTCACTGCAGTCAGAATCCTCACTGTCCATATCACTTGCATTTTGTGAACTGAACACTAGATAGACCCACAGCCTTATTAATCACCTCTAGTGTTTGTGACAATGCTGCTCCTTTAACAAGGTTATATTGTCCTTGGTTTTCTTAGGAATGGGTTGTAAAAGGCAGAGGTTCTGATTTGACATTGTGCCTCTGATCTTCGGGTAAGCTTCATCCGTGGTGGCCTTCAAGGTACACAGCGATGCAGAATTGCCAAGCAGAGACTGATAGCCTAGCTCCATAACCATGAAGACGGCCTCAACAGTTATCTTGAGTTCATGTCGTGTTACATGTGACCCCACTACACAGTTCTGTATCTGTAAACTCTTCCTTACTGTCCTGTTTTGAAATATCTCCTTGATAACTTGCTATGGTCTCTCCAGCTTAATTAGTTTGTACAGTTTTGGATTACTCGTTACTTTCGTTAGACTGTCAGCATGTGACTCTGATACCCAGCATGTTATTCCAGCTGTTTGGTTTGTCTCCAATACTACCTGATTTCTGATTCATTTTGATTATCTCTCTACCTCAGTTAATCGGATTACTTGTTGTTCAGCTGTTGACACTTTACTCACACTGTCTGTCACTCTTGATCATCTGCAAAGACCTAATACTCAGCCTGTCAACACTCCACTCACACCATTTGTATGGATCTTTTGATCTGTCTGACCATCAGTGGGTGCTGTCTGCTCTTGATATGATGAAGGGGCAGCGCTGTGAAAGTTTTATATTTCAAATAAACTTGTTGGACTTTCACCTGGTGTAGTGTGAATCTTGACCAGAGCCTCAATATCTCTATTTATCGTTGGTCCCTACTCATGAGAAAGTTCCTGGCTCATACCATCCTGCCTTACTCCAATTTAGAACTTTAAGTCTTATACAAGGCCTATCCATTTTTATAACTATTTTATAACTAATAGAATTATGGAAAATTGAAGTTTTAATCAGAGCTAAGATCTTACTGTTATTGCAAGGGACTATCACTCATGAGTCATGGAGCCAATGGTAGAGCCAGTTTTCAATGACAGCTGTTATAATGGACCCTTCCGATTCATGGTAATAGCATTTAATATTATAATCTCCAATTCAATTGTAAAATTATACCATAAGACAATGTGATCTATATTGAGCGAGAGACAATATTTTACAAAATGAAGTGGAAATTGACATTATATCCATCAACTGATAATGGGCCAAACGTGAAGATCAAGATAATTATGGATCTTTACTGAGCAGGAGCAGATACCCTCAGAACACACTTGTGTTGAATGGTTTGTTAATGCTGGTTCAGGAACAATCTGATTCTCAGTTTCAAATCTCTTTGGAAGCACCGATTCAACAGCAGCTGAGCTGGAGATGAGCAATAATATTCCTTTAGAGACCGTGCTCACATTGACCAGCTTTGTTCCTATCGTTTAATGGAATTCTGGATAATGATGAAGGGATATTTCACAGTATTCAGCATCTCCTCTCTGAACTTCCTCTGTGTGACTGCGTAAATAAACATGTTGGTGCAGGAGCTGGATAACTGAAGCATTGCTCCCATGATATCTCCCACCCAATATCCAGCTGGTACTCCAATGTACCATCCTGTAATTCTTTGAACTGCGAGACTTATAACACGAGTGATCCATAACAGGATAAAACTGCCCGATATGGCAAAGAGCAAAATGATGCATCTTCTTCGATTCTTCATTTCTGGATCATTCGGCTTATCCCTGTTTTGTTGTCCTCTCAGCTTCCTGCGGACTGCACTAGCCAGAAGGATGTGTCTGATGGTGACAGCATTGAGCAGCAGGATCAGGAAGAAAGGGAGCACTGGAGTTAAAATACGATCTCCCCAGTCAAAAGCTAGCCACACAAGGTAGTAGAAGTATTCATAGGTTATTTTGCAATAGTATGGTTCATATTTAAAATACAATGGTATTTTGTTTAATAAACTCAGTGAACTGACAGTTGTGATAATGACAGCTGCATTTCTCTCGGTGCAGAATTTTGTCTTCAGTTTCTGGAAACAAATAGCCACCATCCGGTCAAAGGTGAAGGTGACTGTGAGCCAGACTGAGCTACTTACAGCTGTGGAACCAATAACGTCTCTGATGCTACAACCAGGAGGGTAGTAGAAGAATACAATGCGTAGATATAAGTAATTCATCTTGTCCAGTATGACCTGAATAATGACCACCAGCAGATCTGCAACAGCCATAGCGATCAAGTACCAAGTGACACCTTTAGAAAGACCACACTTCCCTCATGATAGTGTCAGAATTGCAATTAGGTTAGCTGTAAATGTTAAAAAAAAGGTCACACCAAACTTTACCATGAAAATGTGAGTAAATAGTGTAAGCAATAAAAAGTTACTATTGTACAACTGACATGAAATAAACAGGCTGAAGATATTGTGCAAATGGATCAATAGGTCAGTTTCTCAATTAACAATGAGAATATAAGATTAGATTACATTAGATTACATTACAGTGTGGAAACAGGCCCTTCGGCCCAACAAGTCCACACTGACCCGCCGAAGCGAAACCCACCCATACCCCTACATTTACCCCTTACCTAACACTACGGGCAATTTAGCATGGCCAATTCACCTGACCCTGCACATTTTTTTTTTGGACTGTGGAAGGAAACCGGAGCACCCGGAGGAAACCCACGCAGACACGGGGAGAACGTGCAAACTCCACACAGTCAGTCGCCTGAGGCGGGAATTGAACCCGGGTCTCAGGCGCTGTGAGGCAGCAGTGCTAACCACTGTGCCACCGTGCCGCCCATATAACTTGGACAAAATTATAAAGCTTGTTTTGGGTAAGTGCAAGTTGTGTCAAGAGTTTTTCAGGGATTCTTGCAGTGCAGCCCCATGACTTTTCCCTCCATATCTCACTAAATACACATCATTAATGACCCATTCCTCTCCTAGGTCATCCCTCACTTTCAATTCTATTCCTAACCTCCCATATTCCATTCCCAGAAAAATGTCGCACTCAATGGATGTCCATGGACTGATTGATACCCCTTGTGGCTGAGCTAACTTTAAAATCCCACAGTGCACCTGGGCAGGCTCTGTCAGTCCAGAGCACCCTGCATGGTGGCTGAGAAAAGGCACCATTCGTTTACCCCTGACATGGCAGACATGGGGAAATGGGCACTCCAATGAAGGGGCATCTTTCCACTTTGCTTCAATGGTGCAAACTACATCTGAATATAATGGATCCTCACTGAAGCTTGGAAATAAATGAAACAGGTGCTGGAAATCAATAAATACACACTTATCTAGAATTTAATTCCATCGGTAAATAAATGCAAAGACATTGACTGGAGCAAATTGACCCTGTTTGGCTGCATGCCCAAAGTGATGGAGAGACTATGAATAAAATAAGGATAAACATCAGGAATGTTTATGATCAACAACATTTGAAATAAAACTGTAAATGTATAAGTATGCAGCAAATATTATCCCAACAAGTTACATTATCAGAGCAGTTAAACCAGCAACAGTTACAATAACTCACACAGAACTCCAGTGACCCCAAGGATGGGATAGAAAATGGGTTCAATATCAAAGAGCAGAAACATTAGATCCACCAGATTCATGTTGAGTGGTGAATTCGAGTGTCCTTCAGCATCAAACAGGTTTCATTAACACTCTGAGCTCACTCAGTCAGTGAAGCCATTTATGAATCCAGGTGAGTGACACTCACTGAGCCCAGGAGGCTTATGTAACCATTGTAATTAGTTCCAGCCACTGGAGTAAACAGATTACATCACTGAGTATATTGTATAGTGGTGAAGAAAAACAGAACTGATTTATTGACACTCGATAAGCCACAGGCCAAGCACTGGAGTAGAAACATTAAAATTATAGAACTGGAGGCAGGAAAATGACCACTGAACTTCTCAGACCTGCCCTGGCTCCTGTCAGAATGATTCACTCACACCCATTTCTCTCTCTCCTTTCCCCATATCCTTGTCCCTTTGAGAAACATTTCATGGATTCTCCTTCCTGTTGGATGCTGCAAACTCTAACAACCTTTGTCTCTGTGTGTTCATGTGTGTGTGGATATAATCTCGTGCTCTCAAACCTGCACAAGATTCCTCAGTGCACATTTAGAATGGAAGCTGCCGTTGAAAATTTGTTACAATGTAATCTCTAATGAGCGGGTGTGATACAGGGTGAGAGATTTATGAACAGAGGCAGATGTGAATGAACAAGATTGAGCTGAGAGTAATCACAGAGTGAGGCTGACACAGAGACAGGAAGGAATGGAGTGAGGAAGGAACAGAGGGAGGAGGGATTGGGAATGACACGACAGAGGAAGGAGTATAATCAAAATGGAGGACAAAGTTCATGGTCTGAAAATGTTGAACTCAATGTTTAGTGCTGAAGGCTGGAAAGTACTGAGGCAGAAAATGAGGCTTGTGTTGGGCCTCCCTGAAACATGACAGCAGGTCTTCGACAGTAACATTAGAACGGGAGCAAGATGGTTCATTAAAATGGCAAACAAACAGAAGATCAGGATTATTCTTGTGGACAAAGCAGCAATGTTCCTCAAATCAGTTACCCAGTCTGTGTTTAGTCTCATTAATGTAAAGGAGTCTACAATGTGAGCAGCAAAATCAGTAGATCAGATGGAAAGAAGTACAAGGGAATCTGCTGTTCCCTGGAAAGGTGTGTTCTGGACCCCGGGCTGTGAGGAGGGAGGGGATAGAGGGCAAGTATTACACCTTCTGCAATTACATGGGAAGATACACTGTGGGTTCCTTATGAAGGGAGGGGGTGGTTAGGGATTGATAAAAGTGTGACAGGAGTGACGGAGAAATGGACCAGTGTGTTGTAGATGGAGCAGCTCAAATGGAATGTTGCCCATGGTGAGGTGGGGTAGATGTGTTTGGTGTGACTGGAAGGGGTGGAAATAGTGAGCGATGGACACAGTCACTGGTAGGGTGGAATATGAGGACAAGGGGAATCCTCGGGAGAGAAGGGGATGGGATTAGTGTGGAAATGTGTGAAATGAGTTCAATATATGACCGAGGACCCTTTCAACCGTGGGGTGGGGAGTTATCGGTTGAATAAAAGGGAAGACCTGTCAGAGGTACCTTGGTGGAATGTGGAATAATCAGAACAGATGTGACGGAGATGGAGAAACTGGGAGAATGGAATGGAATCCTTCTCACGTCCTGCTTCCTGTGAGGACTCCATTCCATTTTTGCACATGCTCAGTAGCTGTCCTTAGAGTAAGGATAGAATGAACCATTTCCACCATATCTCCCTGCAGGTATTTATCACCATGGATTGTGTACATTATTTACACAGACTGGAGCCCTCCCTGAATGATGAGGGCCTACGTTTAGATAATCCATTGAGATGTCCAGAGAGGACCTTCTTGACGTCAAGACAAAAACTCCCATTTTCCAATTAAATGTTGAACATTGAGAAGGGGTTCTAACCAATGAGCAGTGAGAGATCAATTTGTATAGATGATCATTCATTATCACCCTCATTATTATTTAATTTCACCTCAATGGTTTGCAATTTCTCTTCTCCCACCTGCTGGATAGAAACTAGAAACCAGAAATGCCTGACATGAAAGTCAGAGCAGGTGCCTGGTGACTCTACCTCACTGTTCCATCGTGGACATTGGGCGCCAACATCTCAAGGTACGCTCCATGGGCAGTGTCTGCACACACCCCATATCCATGCACCTTGGTATGAAACACATTCCAGCCTCGCTGCATCATTATGGTCCCTCTCCAATTCACATGCTGTATGGCTCTGCACTTCCATACTGCAATTTGGATTGCACTGGCACCTTTCATTGGAATGTTGTTGTAATTTTACACACAAACAAGCTCAGGGATTGGCCCAGGCTGTATCTCAGGGCTGTTCACCTGCTCTCTCAGCACTCACGGAACCTACTTGGATGCTGACAGCTCTGCCTTGTGTTGCCATTTTGTGCTTTGTCCCCTCGGCCAGAGCTAAAGGCTGATGACACTTTGTCCTGCCTTACCTTTTAGTGCCGGCATAAATCCAGGGCCTTAGAAGAAGGACCAAATATTTTAAAAGGAAACCATTGGACACCTTTTGTAAACACTGTTTATCTAGCTGTGTGTTCCAACAGTGTGATGACAAACTGGAACTGAGGGGTTGTTGACAAGAGAAACTGATGAGGTTTTCGACAAAGGACCATTCATCGATGACAACGATCCTCTGCCTGCTGACAACGATGTGATTGGTTGTCAGGGAGGTGGACAGGTCAGTTGTGGGTAAGGGAGAGAGAAGTCTGTCAGACCAGAAGAGAAACCAGCAGATCTGCAACAGCCAAAACCTCAGTCTCTGTCAGTTCTCTGCAAGAAGCCACTTTAAATCTGAAGAAAACCAGCTTACCTTTCCTTGAAGCAGATGCTGCAAGTTGTGCCTTTGAACTGCTTGTGTTAGAGAATTTTCAGCAGTGAACCAGCCACTCTGTGCCTCTTCCAAACCAGTGGAAACATTCAGGGAAATGAAGGTGGAGGAGAAATATCAGCCAACCCAACAGATCTTGGGAACTAAAACTACAGAAATTTGCCCAGTTTTTCATCAGCCCACCTAATTATTTTGCTCTGTTTATGATTGACTGTCTGTCCATACCTAAGTTTACAAAGGGTCAGAGTTTAATTTGCAGAGTTTACTGAATTTACTTGAATTGTTTCCCTGTAGCCAGAATCTAATGAATTGTAATAAATAATGATTTCCTGTTCAGTGATGTAACCTGGTCCATGACTTCTATCAACCCGCATCTGAAAATCAGGTGGTTTCGTGATTTTGTATATTTCCGTTTAAAACCTCATCTTTTGTGAAAACTCCAGAATAGCAGGACTTGATTTCCAGTGTGTTACCATGGTGAGGGATGACAAAAGACTGATTGACAAATTGTGGCATTGTGGTCCATAGTTAAAGATGACTACATCTGGTATCCCACACATGATATTTAAAGAGGCTAACACAGTCCATGAGAATAGTCAATTCAGCTTCTGTAGCTGAACGTGTCAGAAATAATAAGCCATGACAACGAGGAAGATCAGCCTCTGACCTTAGAGAGAGATCAATGCTAAGAAGTTCCCATTATTTTCTGGAAAAGAGCAGGGTCAAAGATGTTCTTTCCCCTCCTGTCCATGAATGGCACAGACAGTTGGAGATCACTGTCTTGCAGGACCAGGGCATGTTTGGTCATTATTCTTGTTGCTGTGCTTTCCCCCAGTACTTGGAAATAACGAGATGTCTTTGAGTACATCTTCTGTTGAATGTCCTGAAGGGGACGCCAGTCCCTGTAGACCAAAAGGTGATTCAAAATACTGATAGGACAGTGTTGTTCAAAATACTTCTGCAGTGCCAGGTTTTAAGAAATACACTCACGTATTTATATCCCTTTTTAGTCTCCCTATGTCCTCTTCACAAATTACGTTCCAATCCCGCATCGTGCCAGCAGCAAATATAGCTACCATGCCCTCATTCACTGCATCATCTCTATTGCTGCATTTTAAACAGTTGCAGCACCTGCACTGATCCCTGTGGCACACCACTCATTACCTCTTGCTACCCAGAAAATGATCCATTTATGCTGACTATCCACTTCATGTTATTTTACTAATCTTCTGTGCATGCCAATACATTGCTTCTTGCACTATAAAGCTTTGCTTTGCACAATAACCTTTGACATGGCACTTTCTCAAATGCCTTCTGAAAATCTAGACATAGGACAACCCCCTTTATCTCTAGTACATGGTGCTTCTGCAAAGAACTGCAATATATTGGGGAAACACAAAGTCCTTTTTCACAAAACCCTGCCTGATTAGCATAATTTCTCCAAGTCCACTGCTGTAACATGATTAATAATAGATTCTAATACTTTCCTATGACAGATGTGAGCCTGATATCCTTCTTACAATCTCCTTCCCTTTTTCAATAATGATATTACATTTGCTCTCTTCTAATCTCGTGGAACCTTCCCAGAGCATCGGTGATTTTGAACGATTTAGCATAAAATGTCTCACTAGCAACTTATTTTCAGATCTGAGATTGAGGTTCACCAGAACTCAGGGATTTCTGAACCCAGAGTTCCAAACATTTGCTCAGTGACGCATTTCTGGAGCTTTCACCTTTCTTGAGTTCTTCCTTCCTTTTAGTGTCCCGATTGCAACTATATTTAATCATGTTAATTGTATCATCTACATTGAACTCTGATGTAAAATACCTGTTCAATTCATCTGCCTTCTCCTTACCTGCCTAGATTCCTCTTCTATGGGAAAAACTTCCATTTTGCCAACTCTTGATGTTAAAATATCTCTATAAAGACTTATTATCTGTTTTTATATTTTTAGCTATCTTTCTGTTATACTCTAACTTTTCCCTACTCATTAATCTCTCCATCATACCTTGCTCTTTTTAATATTTCGTCCAGTCCTCTGAGCTGGTTCCCATCTTTGTGCAATGATATGCTTTTCCTTTCAGTTAGTAATACCTTAACCTTTTTGAGTTACCCTCAGCCTCTCTTGTTGGATTGTGCCTATTATGTATATTCTGAAGTATCCCCTTACACATCTGTCACTGAATTTCTGTTGATCTCCCCCTTTCATAATTTGACACTTCAATTTGTCACAACTCAGCTGGGAGGAGAGTGTGGATAATTGTGTCTCACTCTTACACAAGTTGTTGCAAAGTATAGAAATGTATGAAATCCTAATGAGGCCAAATTTGGTGAGCAATGATTTGCCTGACTGACTGCCACTCACGATAAAAGCAATTCCAGCCGGGTTTTCTCATTAACAGAAAATAACTCATTTATTGTGACACACAACTTTATCAAAAACAGAGAAAAACAAAAGATTAATAATCAACTACTCTGCAATTTAAACTACATCCTTTAAGACATCAAATATACACACTCAATCATGATAAAGGCAGATAGAAGATAAATGGTTAAACTTGAAAAATGTGGGTGCAAAAAGGACATCAACAGGGCAAGCAAAATGCAATAGATCAGAAGTCTAGATTATAAAGTGGAAGCCATTCTCTCACAGAGTTTTTAATTTTAACTACAATTATATCCCATTTTAGTCAATTGACAGTGATTCTATTATTCAATGTTTGATCAGATTAATCTTCGACATTTCTTGTGTTGTTTTGTTTTAATTTTAAGCTTATTTTGACATCTTTTCCAACACTGAAAAAAGGAAAGAGAGAAAGGGAGATGGATACATTCTGTCTGCAAGCTCTGGAAGATTCTCACTTCAGTTGCTGCCCTGCTTTCTATAATAAATTGTTAGCACTCTTCACCTTATTCAGTCAGAAGACTGTTATAATGCAGTATTTCTTCAACTCAAAATATTATTGTATCACTTAGTCTCAAATACTACCCTCACTGCTTCAAACAGCCACATTGTATCACACGGATCAAAGATATGCAACACCCAATTTTTATGTTGCAAAAATCTCCTGGTATTTAATTTATAGCAGTTCAACTTCAAATTTAGTTGATGTTGTGTGAACTTTTACAACTTTAGCTAGCCTTGCTTTCACATCCACGTAATTGCTCTTAATTCAGTTTAAAATACTTGTCTTTGACTCATTCCTTCTTCCCTCAATTTTAAGTCACATTGTGATAGCTGTGACTGAGATATACATTCTCACACCTTCTGATTTTCCAGTCTATCTGTAGATTACTGTCTTGTCTTACGACCACTGTACCTTTCTGACAAGGTTCCCATTGTTTCTCCTTTTGTACACCATCCTCACATGTGGTTATTGTTCGGGGCCTGTACACCACTCCCACAAGGGTCTTGTGGCCTTCATCATTTCTTGCCTCAACTCAAACCACTTTTACTTCCTGGTTTTTGAAACTGAGCTCATCTCTCTCTCTGTTGTGTTAACACTGTCATTAATTAACTGTCCACATGACCACACCCCAAATTTCCCAACTTCCTGTTCCTCCTAAACATCCCATATCTTTCAATATTCCGGTCCAAGTCTGTGTCATCCTGCAGCTGTGTCTCACTAATGTCTATCTGATCTTAGTGGGTGGCATGGTGGCACAGTGGTTAGCACTGCTACCTCACAGCGCCAGAGACCTGGGTTCTATTCCTGCCTCAGGTGACTGACTGTGTGGAGTTTGCACATTCTCCCTGTGTCTGCGTGGATTTCCTCCCACAGTCCAAAAATGTGCAGGCTTGGTGAATTGGCCATGCTAAATTGCCTGTAGTGTTAGGGGCAGGGGTAAATATGGGGCTGGGCAGGTTGCTGGTCGGTGTGGACTTTTTGGGCCGAAGGGCCTGTTTCCACACTGTAAGTAATCTAATCTTATTTATTTACTTCTATTCATGCTCTCAGTCCATCTGTCTTGTTCCGAATGCTGTGCACATTCAGATACAGGACCTTTAGATTTGTCATTTTAATACTTTGAAAGTCTCTGGCCTTATCTAGTGGTTTAGTCTTGAATACAGACTCCATCTCTTCCTGCTGGGGTCTGTTTATCATATGCCCAGTAGTACCTTTCTGCCTTGTATTACAGAATAGAGCAAAACCCTTCAAGGTACGCTGAGAAGATAGTCTAGACCCAAACTATTTTCTTGTTTTAGGAGTAAGTGGAAGGTGTTGCATTCCAGTTGCAATTTAATTGGTTAAACTAATTAACATCAAGCAAAACACACTTTAGTTTTACACAACAGTTAAAATACAGACAAATTAAAAATAAAAGAATTGGCTTAATTGTACCTGTACCAAAATGCTTAAAAATGATCGATGTATTAGCTACTAAGTAACTGTTCCAATACATCAACATTCCATAAACTCCCCCTTGGCATAGGTGTATTGAGTAAAACAGATTGTCTCACATCCAATTGAGTAGCAGGAAGGGAACCCCAGTTTTTAGCTGTAACAGAGAGAGGAATAGGAGCTTCCACACACAGCTTCAAGACCCCAGCAACTGCAGAAAGGTAAAACTAAAACTCCTGGTACTGTGGGAGCTTGACCCCACCCATTCAGCCTGCTTTTATTGTTCCAATTTTTAAAAAAATCAGCTCAGAAATTGTTTACTATATTGCCTTTGGTTTAGACTTCCCAGCACCTTTGTCTCAACCTTTCTTCAATTAAAAATAAGGACAAACTATACCTCTTAATGTCACACTATTGTCACACCCATCCCCTCAACATAAATAAGCCAGCAATATACCAAGATGGCTTTGTTTTTAAAAACCTTGCATTATACTCTACTGATACCCTACAACACATATACATTACATTGATTCTAAGCATGCGAACACGTACTATTACCTATTGTTTCAGGCCATTTGGTCATTTGGTCCCACCACCAAACACCGCCTTCCCCCTTCATCAAAGTGATGACAACACATCGGCAATTATATTTTCTCATCCTGCCACGTGGAGGATTTTTACATTGAATGGCTGCAATAATAAACTCCACCAAAATAGTTTGGAATTTTTATTATTACAATTTTCCAAAACCTTTAATGGATTATGATCAGTGTATACAATTGTCTCAGACACATTCCTGACAATATAAATATTGAAATGTTGCAACAGCACCACCAAGCTCAAAGTCTCCTTTTCAGCTGTGGAATATTTCTGCTGATCATTATTCATTTTTTTGCAAAAATCCCCAATAGATGTTCTCATCATCTTCTTACAAGTGTAAGGCTCTGACACCCACATCACTCACATCAATAGTCACCTTGAATGGCTTTGTATAATTCAGTGTGGCTAACACTGGGCAGTGGTTAACACAGCTCTCAGGCTGTCAGCTGTCTTCTGACATTCCTCCATTCACTGAAAGTTTCTGTTCTTTTTCAATAAGTCAGTCAGTGGAGTAAACACACTGCTAAACTTCGACAAGAACTTCTGATAAAAAAAACACTCAGCTCCAGGAATTGTAATACTTCCCACTGTCTCAATGGTACGGCAAGCTCCTCAATAACCTTTGTTTTCACATCCCATAGGGCCATCTGTCCATGTCCAATAACAAGGCCCAGGAAGGTGACATGAGTTTTTGTGAACTCACTCTTAATGAGATTGATCACCTGACTCCTGAAGTCATTTGAGGAATTCCAATAGATACTCTGAATGTTCTTTCCATGAGTGAATAAAAATCACCAGACCATTGATATAATTGGGTGATCAGAAAGTGTCTTTATTGGTTAGTCTTTGAAATGTGGCTGCTGTGTTTTTCATGTCTTTAAATTGAAACAGTCCATTTGGCATCATGAGAGCTGAAATTTCCTTCACTCTTTCTTCTGTGTAAGTCCACCTTAGAAATATAAGTTGCTTGTCACACATTCTCAATACAGTCGTCCAAACATGGAATAGGATATGTTTCAGGTTTTGTAACTGCATTTACTTGGTGATAGTCCACCCATAATCAATGGGTACTATCTGGCTTTGGCACCATTACTATGATTGAGCTGCATTCACGGCAACTCACTCTGATTATAAAGTCCCTGAGCCTGCATTCAATCTCTTTTTGAACCTGTCCCAACTTTAGTGGGTTAAGTCTAATTGGATGTTGATTAGTCGGAACAGCATTCCCTCTATCTACATCAAGCATAATCAGATTGGCACTTCCCAGCTTATTCCCACATATCTTCTCATGTGTTTATAATAACTCTTTCAAGTCATTTCGACTTTCCACTGGTAGGTAACCAGTGACCAATGTCACAGTAATTAATTAAGGGACCTCTCACCTCCTGGCCAAAAAGCTCTTTCAAATGGAACGAATGCAGAGAATATATTACGTGCATCCCTAATTGTAAATGGTAAAAATGGAATTCCTTTATTCCAATCCTCTGAACAGTTTTGACTATCAGCCCTCAACATGGTGTTTAACATTTGTTGTCATCCTATGATTCCAGATGGTATTCAGTGGATTTGAATTGTTTTGTTTCGAAGTTATCCATAACTTGTTTGAATAACATTGATGTAAAAATTGATTCTTCATCCAACTGTATTTCTGTGGGTGGCCCCTATCTAGTAAACAGTTTGAGTAAATCTTCATCAATCCTTTTAGCTGTGATACAGTACAATGAACAGCATCCGGAAATCTAGTGGAACATCCATTATGGTCAACAAACACTGAACCCCACTTTTTGTTTGAGGTAGGGTCCTACACAATCAGTTATGTCACATGTAGAAGATTCTTCAAGTGTGGGGATGGGTATGAAGGGTGCTAGTTTTATCACTGTCTGAGGTTTCTCAATTACCTGACATGTTTGACATGTCCAACAAAATTCATCCATATCCTTATGCAGTCCAGGCCAAGAAAAATGTTTTTGAATTTTGGCTTTTGGTTTTCAAACTCCCAGATGACCTCCTACTGGTAATACATGTGCTAACTGGAAGAGCTCATTTCTAAACACCACAGATACAATTTGATGAACTTCTGCCCATTTCTCATCCACCTGAATGTGTGATGGTCTCCTTTTCCTCATCAAGACTTCATTTATATGAGTGACACACAGGGACACACTCAGATTCTTCTTTTCTGCATGCTTTTTGAGACAACTGCTTTAGTTTTTCATCTTTCTGTTGTAAGTCAGTTAATTTCTCTGAACTAAGAATATCCACTTTGTCCACAACTATTCTGGTTTTCTTTTTCTCAACCATTTGATCAAACATCATCTCTGACAAATGAAAATCAACTTCCTTATTTTTATTCGTGGATTTCTCCTCCTGCCACAACTTATGCGTTTGTGACCTTGTTATCACACAGTCAGGAAAAAGGCCATGATGTACTTCCTGATACACCTCAGTTGCCTGGTTTTCAACTGGCCTTTTAACCACAGTTGGCTTCTCTCCCAGCTGTGATCCAGCTATATCATTACCAAGGATAAACTGAATTCTTGTCACCGAGAATTTCTCTATTTTGCTTACCACCAGTTCTTCACTTTTCACTGGACATTCTAACCTCATTTTATACAATGGAACATTGCTCTCGTCATCATGAATTCCACATATCGCCACCTTTTCTGGTACTGCTTCTTCTGAATTACATACCTCCTCATCTCTCGTCATCAAAGTTTGACTTGCTTTCATATCGCTTGAAATTGTAATTTCTTTACCTGCTCCTCCTGGCATACATGAGTAAACCTTACCCTCACAAGTAAATCCTTTAAAGAGATCTGTCACTTTCATCTCAACCAACCCCTGGCCAGGCTGTACATCCTGGTGCAGCTTTTTAGCTCTTTCACCCCCAGGAAACTGTTAGTGACTGAAACAGCCTTTATTACACAAGGTATACCTTGTTTACTCCAACCAAATTCAACCAAAATAAAACTCAGGAACTCTTACCACTCACTGCCTTTGGTTCAATAATCTTAAACCCAGACTGGAATTAGAGATTTTGATCCTGACAGGAGCCCGCAGTTTATTTGGGGAATTGGAATAACCTAACTCCTTTTGAAAACTTAACAGAATAATAGATATAGTAAGTATTACTAATTAAATGTTCCAATACAGGAACATGCCATAAACTCACTCTTGGAAAAGGCAAATTCAGAACACAGATTGTCTCACATGCAACTCTCGTAGCAGATAGAAAAACCCCAGCTTTTGACTGTAACCGAGAGAGGGAAAAAAATAGCTTCCACTTCTTCAAAACCCCAACAGCAACTGTTGAAAACTAAACTGAAGATTCTTGTTCTGTGGGAATTTGACCACACCCATCCAGGCTGCTGCTATTGTTCTACCTTTTAAAAATAAAACCAAGGCCTCACAATCTGTTTACTCGAGTGGTCTGGTAAACTTCTCATCACCTCGGCCTTAAAACTTCTGTTCAAATAAAAAAACAGAACAAAATAACCTCTTAAAGCCACGGCATTATCAGTTCACTTTCTGCTACCCAGCTCCATTTGAAATATTTCCCACGTATTGGTGGTGCAGTGCCCAGAGAGGGAATGGCTGGGTAAACCCTGGACTTGGTTACACGTTGACGATGCTGGTCCTTTCATGGGCTCAGTGTTCTTAGTCATTGTGGGCGATCACTCAAAGTGGTTAGATGTGCATCGATTCATTCCTCCAACATGGAGCTGCCAATTGAATAACTGTGTACAGTTTTTATAATACACACAGTCCCAGAAGTGTTGGTCACAGATAATGGGCCATCATTTCCCAGCAGAGCATCTGAGTATTTCCTCAAGTCAAATGGTATTCAACAGTTCAGGACAGTTCCAGACCATCCATCATTCAATGGTCTGTCAGAGAGATCAGTCCAAACTTTGAAGTAGGCTTAAAGGAACAGCCTACAGCTTCACTGGACACCAAACTGTCGCAGTTCCTGTCTGATTATGGGACCATTCCTCATACAACTACACGGATAGCTCCAGCAGTGTTATTAATGTGGACCCTTGGATAATGAGTGAGTTTGTGAATTTAGTCAAAAGGAAAACAAGAAGCATATGTAAGGTTAAAGAAGCTAACATTAGACAGGGATCATGAAGGAAATACAGAAAGCAGGAAAGAACTCAGACAGGGAATTAGGAGAACAAGAAGGGACAATGAAATGATCTTGACAAGTAGGGATAACGAGAATCCCAAGGCATTCTGTACCGGTGTTAAAAACAAGAGGATAACTCGGGAGAAAGTAAGGCCACTCAAGGATACAGTAAAGGAATGAAGTTGGGCTTGGAGGCAGAGGATATGGGTGAGATCCTACATGAGTGCTTTGTGTCGGTATTCACCCCAGGAGAGGGATATGGAGGGTAGTGAAGTTTGTATGGAGCACACTAATATCCTAAGGCATTTTGAGTTCAAGAAAGAAATGGTTTTGTGTTTCTTGAAAATAAATTGTGTGGATACATTCGCAGGGCCCAATGGTACCTACTCCAGATTATTGGGAGAGACAAGAGAGGAGATTGTTGGGGCCTTGACCAAGACCAAGATCCTCATTAACCACTGGAGAGATCTTAGGGACTGGCAAGTAACTAACGGTGTTCTTCCGTTCGTGAATAGACAATAGACAATAGGTGCAGGAGTAGTCCATTCTGCCCTTCAAGCCTGCACCACAATTCAGTATGATCATGGCTGATCATCCTTAATCAGTATCCTGTTCCTGCCTTATCTCAATAACCCTTGATTCCACTATCTTTGAGAGCTCTATCCAACTCTTTCTTAAATGAATCCAGAGACTGAACCTCCACTGCCCTCTGGGGCAGAGCATTCCACACAGCCACCACTCTCTGGGTGAAGAAGTTTCTGCTCATCTCTGTCCTAAATGGTCTCCCCCGTATTTTTAAGCTGTGTCCTCTGGTTCGGCACTCACCCATCAGCGGAAACATGTTTCCTGCCTCCAGAGTGTCCAATCCTTTAATAATCTTATATGTCTCAATCAAATCTCCTCTCAGTCTTCTAAACTCAAGGGTATACAAGCCCAGTCGCTCCAGTCTTTCAGCGTAAGGTAGTCCTGCCATTCCAGGAATTGACCTTGTGAACCTAAGCTGCACTCCCTCAATGGCCAGAATGTCTTTCCTCAAATTTAGAGACCAGAACTGCACACAGTACTCCAGGTGGGGTCTCACCAGTGCCCTGTACAGCTGCAGAAGAATCTCTTTGCTTCTATACCCAATCCCTCTTGTTATGAAGGCCAACATGCCATTAGCCTTCTTCACTACCTGCTGTACCTGCATGCTTACCTTCATTGACTGGTGCACAAGAACACCCAGATATCTTTGTACTGCCCCTTTACCTAAATTAATTCCATTTAGGTAGTAATCTGCCTTCCTGTTCTTGCCAACAAAGTGGATAACCATACATTTATCCACATTAAACTGCATCTGCCATGCATCTGACCACTCACCTAACCTGTCCAGGTCACCCTGTAATCTCCTAACATCCTCCTCCCATTTCACCCTGCCACCCAGCTTAGTATCATCAGCAAATTTGCTCATGTTATTACTAATACCATCTTCTATGTCATTAACATATATTGTAAAAAGCTGCAGTCCCAGCACTGATCCCTGTGATCCCCTACGGGTCACTGCCTGCCATTCCGAAATGGAGCCGTTTATCACTACTCTTCGTTTCCTATCAGCCAACCAACTTTCAATCTAAGTTAGTACTTTGCCCCAATACCATGCACTCTAATTTTGCTCACTAACCTCCTATGTGGGACTTTATCAAAAGCTTTCAGAAAGTCCAGGTACACTACATCTACTGGATCTCCCTCATCTATCTTCAGAGTTACATCCTCAAAAAATTCCAGAAGATTAGTCAAGCATGATTTCCCCTTCATAAATCCATGCTGACTCTGACCTATTCTGTTGCTACTATCCAGATGTGTCCTAATTTCATCCTTTATAATAGACTCCAGCATCTTTCCCACCACTGAGGTCAGACTAACTGGTCTATAATTTCCTGCTTTCTCTCTCCCACCTTTCTTAAAAAGTGGTAAAACATTAGCCTCCCTCCAATCTGCAGGAACTGATCCTGAATCTATCGAACTCTGAAAAATAATCACCAACGCATCCACGATTTCTCGAGCCACCTCCTTAAGTACCCTGGGATGTAGACCATCAGGCCCCAGGGACTTATCAACCTTCAGTCCAGTCAAAAGGGATTTCAATTGTATGGAGAAACTAAAGAATTTGGGATTGTTCCCTTATTCAAAATTGTGAGATGTTTTGATAGATTCGAGAGAGACAAAACCCTTTGAACAGAGAGTCAGTAACCAGAGGTTACCCATTCCATTCTTAATCTCTCTCCTGTACTTTCTGTGTTCTGCTTGGATCGGGACTGAATGATGAAGCTGTCAGTGTGGAGCTGCCCTGCACAGTTGCTGATATTTGCCCCAGGAATGGCAGATAGGGGGAAATTAGTACCCCACACTGCGGGCAGCCTCCTGCTGGATGGGGTGCTGCTGACACAGGACTATCTCCAGTTCCAGGGGCAGGAGAGGAGACCCCAAAACCAGACCATGCCAGCCCTGTCTGAGGTACCCACCCGGGTCAGTGCAGTCTCAGCCGCCTGGAGGAATGCCCAGCGCTGTCCGAAGAAGGTCAATGTCCTTCTCCACTCTGCCAGGTTACGTTGCATCATCTTCTCTCCAATACCTCACACTCACTCTGTTTCTGCTCCTGTACCCACCACCCACTAAGGCTCATCCTTTCCCACTCTCCCTATTGTCTGCAACATCTCCCCACTGGCTGTTATCCAGCCCAACCCCCAATACCACTAATCCTGCATGCCCTCTGCACTGCCTACTCACTCAGTCAGGGCACCTTCCCACCTGCACCAACAGCAACAGCTGTGCCACCCACTTTCATCTCCCTTAATACCTGCTTCACTCTCATTCCAGGAGGAGAACAGCCCAAACAGGACAGAAAGACTCAAGGCGGGAGGTAGGCTGCCTGCCATCCGATAGATCTCCCATGATAAGGAGAGGCTCCTGACTCTGACTGCTCCGAGCAGGCCCTGGACTGGTACTGGAGGCTGCCCCTGACTTACTGCACAGGAAACCCCTGAGAGAAAGCTCTCCGCCTTGACTTGCCTGGGGCCTGCTGACAACTCTGACAAGCTTCCTGGTTTTGTGTCTGTGCTCAATGACAAGGTCAGACAGCAGTGTATGAGCCTGGCTGAGAGAGAAAATGAGCAGAAAATGTGAGCCCAAGCAATGGGAGGAGGGATACCTGAATATCCAGTTTGGCTCTGAGTGAGTAAGTGCTCTGCGAGTAAGTGGAGAGCCGAGAAAGGCAGCCTTCTCCAGTCCATGGGCTGGGTGTGTGGCCCTGAATGTACAGTCCTTGCTGCAGCGTTACAATGAGAGTTGTCAGTTCACACCAAGGGGCAGCATTGAAGTGCAGAAGGGTCCTGTAAGTGTGCCTGATATATGACATGGGGTTTTTTGAGGCTGGTAGATGTTGGATGTCAATGTCCATGGAGATGGGGAGCATGTGACCGATGCCCATGGACTATGCTCTGAGATGTTGGTGTCCGGTCTCCAACATGAAGGTCTTTCAGACCAAGCGGTGAGCTGCATCCACGAGGTACTCGCTGCGGTTTCCTTGTTGCGTTTTCCCAGAAATTGAGCTTGTTTGTTGAGTTTGGGAAGATGTGAGGCTGAATATTAATGAGCAGAGTTGGGATGCTAACAAGGTGGTGTTTAACCGTCACTAATGCCCATCAATCCCCATCTCCCTGCTGCCCAGTGAGAGTTTCCACATGCCACTTATCAAAAACATGAAAGGTGGAGCAAGACCATCTTGATGTTCCAACGAACCTCGCTGCACGTGTCACCTGATTCTGTCACATGATTTGCCATTGCCAACGTCACAAAGACCCTGATAAGATTCCGCCCGAAATTTATTCCCACAACATTCTGAAATGTACAGGCATTGAAAAACACTCACACCCTCATGAGCACACACACAGACACACACAAAGGGAGACAAACTCAGATGCGCACACACAGAGTCAGACACATCGACAATGACAGATACAATACAGACCAAATCTCGTGAATTATTACGAACAGAAACACAAGAAGTAAATCACATTTTACAATTTAGCTCTTTAAGTTGCAAGTACATTTAATTGATTGTCTACACTCTTGCGGTTTATTTGTTAAAAAGTAAATGAGAAATGTTTGGGTTTCTAAAAGATTCATGATGCTGTTTTGATGGAGATGTACTTTAATTAACAAGAGGGAAAAAGCTCCTTGACCTCATCCTAATGAATCTCCCAGCTGCAGATGTATCTGTCCATGATATGACGGGGAAGAGTAACTCTCACCCAGTCCTTGTGGAGGCCAGATCCTGCCTTCACATTGAGAATACTCTCCATTGTGTCGTGTGGCACTATCACTGGGATAAATGGGACTGATCTAACAACTCAAGACTTGGCTTCCATGAGGCGCTGTGAACTATCAACACAATCTGTTTCCCCTCGAGTGGGGGTTTCAAGAGTGGAGGGAATATTTTTAATGTGAAAGGAGAAAAATATTAACGAGACATGGGGGCAACTTTCTTTACACAGAGTGGATAGTGTGTGGTATGAACTCCCAGAGCAAGTGATGGATGTGGGGTCATTTACAATATTTAGAAGCCATAAGAAAAAGTTTATGAAAAATAAATGTTTAGAGGGATATGGGTGAAGCACAGGCAGTTGGAATTGTTGAGTTTGGGATTCCATTCGGCATGGATTGGTTGGACTGTAGAGTCTGTTTCTGTGCTCCATGACTCCATGACTCTTTCACTCTTTGACTATTTGACTTTACTCCAACACAATCTGCAGCCTCATGGCCCTGTATATTCTCCACTCACCCATTGCCATCAAGCCAAGACATCAATCCTGGAACAATAGAGAGTTCAGGAGGCCATGCCGGAGCAGCACCAGGTATACCTAAAAATGAGATGACAGCCTGGTGAGGCTACCAAACAGGATTGTTTGCATGTCACACAGCATCAGAGCCAGTGATAGACAGAGCAAAGCAATCCCAAAACCAATGGATCAGACCTATGTTCCATATTCCCATCACATCCAGTCATGAATGTTGGTGGTCAATTGAACAACTCACTGGAGGAAGAATCTCAACAAATATCCCCATCTTCAATGACAGAAGAGTCCCACACATCTGTGTAAATGATAAATCTGAAGCACTCACATCAATATTCAGACAGAAATGCCGAGTGGATGATCCAATTTGGGC
The DNA here is from genome assembly GCF_037043375.1 of Chiloscyllium plagiosum. NCBI lineage: Eukaryota > Metazoa > Chordata > Chondrichthyes > Orectolobiformes > Hemiscylliidae > Chiloscyllium > Chiloscyllium plagiosum. The sequence continues at coordinate 95,213,672 of NW_028270148.1, forward strand.
ACCTTCAGTGCTCCTCAGCATCACAGATACTGGTCTTCAGTGAATCCAATGCACTCCATGTGATCTCAAGGAATGATTGGAAAAGCTGGATACTGGATGTGAGTCCCAACAATATTCTGGTCATAGTACTGAAAACTTGTACTCCAGAACTTCCCGCTCCCCTAGCCAATCTGTTCCTGTAGATTTACAACATTAGGAATTCTGCAGCAAGCAATGTGACTCCCAAAGCCTGTCCACCATCTGTGAATAACAAGTCACGAATGCTGTGGAATATTCCCCATTTGCCTGGATGTGTGAAGTTCCTGCAACCCTAAAGAAATGTTTCATCATTCAGGATAAGGCAGCCCGCTCGATTGGCACCACATCCACAAGCATTTACTCCCTCCACCAACGATGCTCACTACCAGCAGTGTGTATTGTCTTTAAGATGCATTGCAGAAATTCACCAAAGATCCCCAGACAGCACCTTCCAAACATACAACCACTTCCATCAAGAAGGACAAGGGCAGCACATGGATGGGATCGCAAACAGCTGAATGTTCCCCTCCATACCACACACCATCCTGACTTGGAAACATATTCTTCATTGTTGCTGTGTCAAAATCCTGGAATTCCCTCCCTTAGGGCACAGTGGATCCACCTACAGCACATGGACTACAGTGAGTCCAGACAGCAGCTCCCCACCACCTTCTCAAGGGCAACTAGGGACAGGCAATAAATGCTGGGTCCAGCCAGAGAGACACGCATCCTGGGGGTGAATAAAGAAACCTGTACAATCCACAAAGTACTTTACAAATGAGTCATTGCTGTAATGCAGCAGTGAATCTGTACACAGTGAGACCTCACATTCAACAATAAGACAAATGATCAAACAATCTGCTGTCATGATGTTGGTTAGAGGATAAGTATGAGCCAGAAGACCATGGATGACATCACTGCTTGTCCTCAAATGAGGGCTGTGGGAAATGTTACACCCAATGAGGAGCGTGGACTGGTGTAGTGTTACCAGCTCATCTGAAGTGGAATTCTGTCAGCCTCAGTCATGTGCTTGATCACATGACCCTGTGATGTAGAGGGGAGAATATCACCACAGAGCCAAGCCTGTTACTTAGAGTTTGTATCAATCTCTGAAGACAGAATTGTAGTATTCAGTAGATTACTGTGAATGCGTTGTAACTTTGTTTCCAGTCACTTTTTAAAACAATATTTGACATGTTGAAAAATTTCAAGAAATGGAAACATTATTGCATTTTTCAAATTTTCTCTGAATTTAGACTGAGCCAATGCATAAATCAACGTGTTTGTACAGGAACTCAGCAGTTGAAACATATTTCCTGTCCAGTTTGCAATAAATATGGGATCAGTATAATGATCTGGCTCATAAAATGTATCTGTAATTCTAGAAATTAGGAAAAATATAGTATATGGCATCCACAGCACGATGAAAGTACCAGAAATAGCGAGCAGTAAAGTGATGGATTTCCTTCGGCTCTGCATCTCTGGATCGTCGCTGTTCTGGGTGTTGCGTTGACCTTGCAGTGCTCTGCGGATTTGATTTGCCATCACAATGTGTCGGATAGTCAGTGCATTGAGCAGTAAAATCAGAAAGAATGGCAATAGTGGGTTTGAAATTGTGTCAAGCCAGTCAAAACTGATCCATCCTGGCAAGATTAAATATTCTGATTTGAAATGAGCGCCCCACTCCACATTGTTAATGATATAGATTGGCTCAAAAGCAAAACACAAGGGAATATTTTTGAATGAGAACACAACACACACAGTCACTATCACCACAGCTGCAGTTTCCTTCCTGCAATACTTTGCTTTCAACCTCTGGCAACAAATGAGGACAAAGCGATCGACAGTGAAAGCGACCGTGAGCCAAACAGAGCAGTCAACAGCTGTGTAGTTGATCGCCTCATTGATGCTCCTTATTGAGGTGAAGTGTAGAAATGAAAATGGGAAATAGCAGTAAAGCATGTAGTAGATTATCACATTGGAAATAATGACCAGGAGATCAACTGTCGTCATACCCACCAAATAAAGAGAGATCCCTTTGGATAGACCACAGCCTCCACGAATCAGAAGGACAATTGTCAGGAAGTTTGCTACAAAGAAAAGAGCAGAATCCCCAGATTAATAACACAACATTGTTTGGAAATTATGACACAAAACCAGGTCAGTTGGTCCAATAGGTCTACGCTGAGGTTTACGCTGCACATGTGTTTCCTCCCAACGATTTCATCTTCCAATATTGAGATATTATTCCTTTCAGCCTCATGTAGTTACTGAGATTTCCCATCAGGCAAACTCACAAATGTGCAGAAATATTGCACAGATTGGAAGGAAGCAAAATATTTCTCAAGCCAGAATCCCTTTACAGAGACAAATTGAGTGGGTGCACCCCCCACCACTTTGCCTTCTGTTAGTCTATAATTAAACAGAGAGGTAGATGGGGGTGGGAGGGGCTGCCTCATTTGAACATTGACTAATTTACATACACTGAAGCTCATTGTGAGCTCAATTGACCATAATTGTGTGGGATACATTTTATTACAGTGGTTACACTGGCAAAACAGTATGGGCAGAGGGTTTTCCACAATGTTATATCAAGGGCACTGAGACAAATAAACATCCACCTATATCTTTGTAAGCAGAGATACCCTCAGTGATGTTTCCCATGAAGTTGACAGATTGAGCTCCATTTGTTTTCGAGGACTTTGTGTTGTTCAGTCAGGACATTAAGAAATGTACCAGAGGAAAGAGTGGCTTCAAGCCTCAAGATAGGTGTGTTTTTAAACCTGAGACTCAAACAGGAGACCACAGGCAGCTGTCCCCATGGGGATTGTAAATGTGGGAGGAGGTCAAGACAAGACGGTTCAAGAGGGCAGATAGCCAGGGACATAATGGACCTCGTCCTCTGTAAGAAAACCATTGAGAATAACAGCAGCCTGAAAGGAGAATGTACGATCACTGTCTTTGGTCTATAAACAGTGTATAAACTATCTACATCAACTGGAGCTCCAGTGTCTGCACAGAGTATGCCTTTCCAGGAAGTTAGTGATGTCTCTTTGTTACAAATCAGTTCCAATTGTGTCTCTGGGTATTCAGTGTCTGTAGCTTCAAAGATCACCTCAGGCTTTGAGCTCTCATACCTCCCGCTCGTTGTGAGCATTAGACCGAGACCTTTACAGTGGGCTGTAAGCTCATGTACAACACTGTATGAAAACAGGGACATTTGCAAGGCTTTGGTGTGCTCACATCTACATCACTTTCACCACAGATGAGGTTCACCAGGCAGGAAGATGGCCACAGGATTCAGGAATCTTGCTGAATTCTCAAAACTGGAAGGTGTCATTGATTACAAACATGTTACTATTGAGGTTTCAGTGAGATAACCAGGGACATTTGCAAATATTAAAGGAGCTCACTCCCTAAGTGTCCAATTAGTCAGCAAGTATCGACAAAGGCTTCTCCAGGTTCGTGTGTGTATTCCAGGGAGGGTTCCTGACTCATACAACTTTCAATACCCCTGGGTTCCATAGTGGGAAATGGACCACAGACATTGGAGAGATGGATTCTGGGAGGGATGGGCTATCTTTTGAAGTGATGGCTCATGAGTCTATAAGACCATGAGACATAGGGGTGGAAGCAAGGTTATTTGGCCCATCGAGTCCACTCCACCATTTAATCATGTCTGATGGGTGTTTCCATTCCACTTCCCTGCACTCTCCCCATATCCGTTAATTCCTTGATCAAGAATTTATCAATCTCTGCCTTGAAGACACTCAACATCCCGGCCCCCACTGCACTCCGTCACCATAAATTTCACAGGTCACCACTCTCTGGCTGAAGAAATACCTCCTCATTTCCGTTCGAAATTGACCCCCTCTAATTTTAAGGATATCCCCATAGAATCCTAGACTAGCACCCCCAGATCCCTCTGTACTTTGGCTTTATAAATTTTCTCACTGTTTAAAAACTAGTCTATGCTTGTATTCTTTTTCCCATAACTGCAAGACCTCGCATTTGCTCACGTCGAATTTCATCAGCTATTTCCAGGACCACTCTCCTAAACTGTCAAGATGACCCCAGTGAGACACAGGAGATCAGATTAGATTGGATTCCCGACAGTGTGGAAACTGGCCCTTCAAACCAACAAGTGCACACCGACATGCAACCCACCCAGACCCATTCCCCTCTGACTAATGCACCTAACACGGTGGGCAATTTAGCATGGCCAATTCACGCAACCTGCACGTCTTTGTGACAGTGGGAGGAAACCGGAGCACCCGGAGGAAACCCACGCAGACACAGGGAGAATGTGCAAGCTCCACACAGACCACTGCCCGAGGCAGGAATTGAACCTGGGTCTCTGGCGCTGTGAAGCAGCAGTGCTAATCACTGAGTCACCGTGTGACATTGAGTGATATTGCAGTAAGATTCACACAAGCCCCAAGATGATCTGTCAAAAGGATTAACGTCCTGCTCAACTCCACAATATCACCTCAGTGACAGGACCATTGTGTATATGGCAAAGGTAAGGCAGGTACAGAAAAGGATGCTGGGATACACACTATCAACAAGCCCTGGTTAGTAAACCCTCAAGTCGTCATCCATCCATAAGACGAGCCAAAAGAATGATAGCAATAACTACACACCCATCCGCATGTGCCTGAATTTAATGAAGGTTATCAGCCATACCATTCCTGTAAAGACATCGTAAATTATTCCCCATGTTCTCCCATACGGACTCAGTGTGATCTCTTACATTGTTCCTGCCTGCTGCACTGTAGCCCTCCCCATGTGCTGCCAGTGGTCCTGGAGGCAGGCGGCTGACTCTAATATCCCTTTGTCTGGAATGGCCTTGGGGGTGGTCTTCTGTTTGGCTGAGTCTGTCTGGACACTGACATGGTGAGGCTCTCCTGCACAGTGTCAGGGACCTCCTTCATCACCATGGCTCTCTGAAGCACTGGTGTCAGTGGCAGAGGGTAGAGGAGTAACTGTCCCCATCAGGAGTGCCCTGACAGGTACTTCCCGATGGTGACTGCTCCTCCCCATCTCCCACTCTGAGGCTCACTTGGCCCTCTGTACTTTCCTTACTGAGGGATAATGACCTGACGATGATGTCAGATATCGCCATCTCCTTTTCCCTTGCATATTGAGTTCAGTGAAATGTAATGGATAACTTTAACAATTCTAACAATCATCCTAATGCTAACCCTAACCTTAACTCTGGACCTAGCCAAAACCCTAACCTTAAAACAAACCTCTACACGAACCCAAACCCTGAACCTAAGGCCTAATTCTAACATAGCACTACAGCCAACCCCAACCCTAACCCTAACCTGATGAAGGGCTTATGCCTGAAATTTCAATTCTCCTGCTCCTTGGATGCTGCCTGACCGGCTGTGCTTTTCCAGCACCACACACTCTGACTCTGATCTCCAACATCTGCAGTTCTCACATTCTCCTCATCCTAACCTTCAAGTTGATTGTTCCCAAAATCTGAACCCAAACTTGAACCTTAAACCTAACACTGAAGACTAATTGTAACCCGAACCCAAAAATCAATTCTGAACTCAAAAACACTCCTAATGCAAACGCCTCCTCTAATTCTAACCCTCACATGAATCTAACCCAAATTGTCACCACAACCCTAACCATAACTCTAAACACTTCGCATAAGCTAATCCTAACCCTAACCATGACCTCACCTAAAGCCAAGTCTGAGATCTAAACATAACAAAAATTGAACACCTAACTCTATTGAAAATCAGCATGTATATTCCACAGCACCTGATCGACCAGCCTCCACCAGAGATTGAGATGTGCTTGTGACCGCCCCGCACTCCCTACCCCTCAGCAGATGTGCACAAACCCATCAAGATGTGAGGCTTCATCAGACACGAGCCCAAAGCCCCTGTGTAGCTCCCTGTTCCCCCTCAGTGGGCAATGCTGCTCACTGAGGAGCGGTTCCAGGGACCAACTGTTAACCTGAAATAACAGAACAACAGATTAATGATCTTCATTTTCATCTGTGATCATTTAAGAGGACACAGGCCTTCTCTGGGAAATCAGTTGAACAGAATCTGAAAAGCCAACATTTCAGAGGAGATGCCAACATTGTCCCTCTGCCAATGGTGACAACATCTCCCTTCCTCTGCCCTTCCTTCATGGAGTAAGTTGGGTCCCTCTGAATCTCACCCTCCTGCCAACTCCTGCCCCTCAGCCTTCAGCCTCCCAGTGGGTCTCCAGGTGAGTGACCAACTACAACATCTCCTCCTCCTCCTTGATCAGAGTCAGTTTGGCACACCTCCACTGATCCTCGTTCTCTCCCTCAGCCTCTTGCTGCACGTCAACCACATTAAGCAGACATGTCGACATCTACTGCCCACCTCTGCCAACTCTGCCCCATAACTGAGACACAGTGGAGGGCCCACTCCTCAGCTTTGGGCCTTCCCTGTACGGGGTGTATGATTACTCCACCTTGGCAAAGGGGTTTGTCAAAGATGGCGCTGTCACGGGAGACACCATGGTTAAAGTACACGGTCTAACCTGCTGCCTCAACAATAATGGTTCAGAACTCTCAATGCTGCCTCCCCACAGCTGAAGGATATTTACACAATCCCACTTCCCCTCAGCTGCCTGCTCATGCCCACAGTCCTGTACAATGATGGCTGGAGCTGACTTGCTGTTCACAGCCTGACCCTTCTCCCAGTGGATACCCACCATCACCGTGTGCTTCACTGAGGAGGCCCCTGGCACCATGTGACTTGGGTGACCAGCTCTTGGTTCCACTGTGAAGATCGTTCAGGTGTGTGAGCACGTGGACCGGGTACTATCCCATCGACCTGCCTGATCCCACTGACCAACATCAAATCCAGACCCATGTCCCAGCAACAGACCCAGACACATGGCAATAAAAACCCAGTCGGAGAGAGCTTTGGGATCCAGAAATCTGAAAGTACCTGTTCCTCCCAGACAAGGACCATTTAGCACACGTCAGGTCACAGATTCCTCATGTCCTCATGGAACTAAACCTAAATTCACAAATTACAGCATGAGCTGTTTCTTGTAGGAACACCTGAAACTGGATCCAGCATGAGGAGAGAAAGAGGGAGGGTTTATACACTGAGAGATATATCAGGGGAAAGAACAGAGTCAAAGTGGGATTGAAAAGATAACACAACCTGCTTCAGCTTCTTACCAGGAACTCCGAAGATTGTGAGGAAATGGTAGTAAGTGAAAGCTATCTGTTCAATTGTTGGTCATTCCATTTTCAGAGAGGGGGGGGGGCGATATCAATTGTTGTTGACAGATCTGAATCATCAGACATTCATCTGTTATATAAAGCAACTAAATCTCCCCTGAGAGATTGAAATTATTTTGCAGTCTTTGAACAAACAATCACAGTTAATTTTAATAGATATTACACAATACAATCCTCACCTTCACCGGAAGATTGAAGGAGAACACTTGGGCCAGGTTATTGTCCATCTACCATATTTTTTGCTTACTTGCTTAACCCATCTATATTCCTCTGCAGACTCTTTGTGTAATTCTAATGAACTTGCCTTCCCACTGATTTTGTGTTGTCCTCAAACTTGGCTACAGCACATCCACCTTCTTCATCCAAGTCATTGATCCCAGCACTGATCCACGTGGCACTCCACTAGTTACAGGTTGCCCTCTGAAAATTGTCTCCCTTCTCCCAACTCTCCGTTATCTATTAATTAGTCAATTCTCTATCAATGCTTCCACAGGCACTTGTCTTATCTATTAGCCTCTTTTTTACAGTTCATTCAGGGGATGTGAGCATCACTGGCTGGACCAGCATTTACTGCCCATCCCTAGTTGCCTTTGAGAAGGTGATGATGAGCCACTTTCTTAAACTGCTGCAGTCCATTTTCTACATTTCGGCCATTAGGGAGGGAGTTGTAGGAATTTGACCCAGCGACACTGAAGGAACGGTGATATATTTCCAAGTCAAGATGGTAAGTGTTTTGGAGGGGACCTTGTAGGTAGTGGTGTTCCCATGTATCTGCTGTCCTTGTCCTTTTAGATGGCAGTGGTCCTGGGTTTGGAAGGTGCTGTCTGAGGAACCTTGGAGAAATTCTGCACTTCATCTTCGAGCTGGTGTACATTACTGTTACTGAGCCGGTGGTGGGGAGAGTGATTGCTTGTGGATGTTGAGCCAATCGACTGGGCTTCTCTGTACTGGATGGTATCAAGCTTCTGGAGCTGCAGTCATCAAGGCAAGAGGAGAGTGTTCCATCACACTCCTCACCTGTGTGTTGTAGATGGTGACCTGGCTTTGGGGAATCAGGAGGTGAATTATGAGCAGGGTTCCTTGCCTCTGACCTGCTCTTGTTGCCACTGTACTTACATCGCTGGTCCAGTTCAGGTTCTGGTCAATGTACACTCCAGATCATTGATAGTGGGTTTCACTGAAGGCAATGCCATTGAAGGTCAAGGGCCGATAGTTAGACTCTCTCTTGTTGCAGATGGTGGGAGCCTTATCAAATGCCTTTTCGAACCCCAGGTGTATTACCTCGACTAGCTCCTCTTTAACCCTCCTGCTTCTTAACCTCTCGAGGAAATCAAGTAAATTTATCAGATTCAGAGAAAATTTGATTAACATAATTATGTATTCATTGTTTCAATTATTCAATATGTCAAACAATGAAAACAATATGAATCCTGCCTTTAAACTCAAACTTATTTGTGTGTCAAGTCTTAGCTCACTGGGAATATTCCCATCTCTGCATCAGGACGTCTGTTCAAGCTTCTCATTGTTCAGTTCCTCAGATAGGAAAACAACTCCTGAACACACACAGCAAGATCTTGACAGGATTTAAATTTGTCTGACAAATGGCAAGCAACATCTTCTCTCCACCAGGATGAGACAGTAACCAGGGACTCTTGTGGTGCAGTAGTAATGTCCCTATCTCTGAACCAGGAGGGCTTGGCTCAAGTCCCACTTGCTCCAGAGGTGTGTAATAATATCTTTGACAAGTTGATTTGAAAAACAACTGAACAGTAACAATCTTGGATGAGGCTGTGGGGTGACCTTTTGAGGTTTTACAAATCAAACGGGGAAGAATAGGGTCATTCGACAAGGTCTTTTCCCTGGCATTGTGGGAGTCCAAAACTAGAAGGCATAGGTTTAAGTTGAAAGGGGAAAGATATGAAAGGGACCGAGGGTGGTGCATGTGTGGAATGAGCTGCCAGAGGAAGTGGTGGACGCTGGTGCTTCTGATTATTTATGATCCACTGAGTTGGGTCTTGGTGAAAGCTTTTTCACTTCCTTTGGAGTGAACCCCCAGCTCAGCAATTTCCCATTCATCAGTCTGTGTTGCAACTGCCCCATTTCCCAGATATTCCCAGCTTTGCTCTTTGCGGAAATTAGAACAAGCTTCGTGACATTTCAGCTAAAAGTTTGACAGTTTCAAGAAAGTTGTGCCATATTGCCATGATGGAGAGTTTGAGCAGTTTGGAAATATTGGGATTTGGGCTGTTTCCAAAATTTTTACTATTTGGTTTAGCCAATTAGATTCACAAGGTGTTTTATATCCCCAAGACCAGGAATTCAAACAAAATGTTCAATATTCCGAATCATGGTCATGTGGATATGGCTTCTTCAATTCTCCATAATAGGACCCTGAATGAAGTGGTGTACATTTCTGACATCATGAGGTGGGTCAAGGTGCAGTCCTGTCTTCAGAGGCTTTATGGAGACACCCTGACTTCTGAAGTGCTGTAAACAACATTTACTTTGAGATCTTCCATTCTGCAGACTATCAAATCTCCTTCAAACCACACAAACATCACAATCTCATCCAGTCGTGGATGCAGCTCACCGCTAACTCTGAAGACCTTCATGTTGGAGACCAGACACCAACATCTCAGGGCACAGTCCATGGGCATTAGTCACATGCTCCCCACCTCCACAGACATTGGCTTCCAACACATGCCAGCCTCAAAACCCCCATGTCATATATCGAGTCCACTTACAGGACCCTTCTGCACTTCAATGCTGCCCCTTGGTGTGCACTGACAACTCTCATTGTAACGCTGCAGCAAGGACCCTGTACATTCAGGGCCACACACCCAGCTCATCGACTGGACCAGGCTGCATCTCCAGGCTCTCCACTTACTCTCAGAGCACATACTCACTCGGAGCTGACCTGGATGCTTAAGTATCCCTCCTCCCATTGCTTTGGCTCACATTTTCTGCTGATTTTCTCCCTCAGCCAGGCTCATACACTGCTTTCAGACCTTGCCATTGAGCACAGACACAAAGCCAGGAAGCTTGTCAGAGTTGTCAGCAGGCCCCAGTTAAGTCAAGGCAGAGAGCTTTCTCTCAGGGGTTTCCTGTGCAGTAAGTCAGGGGCAGCCTCCAGTCCCAGTCCAGGGCCTGCTCGGGGCAGTCAGAGTCAGGAGCCTCTCCTTATCATGGGAGAGCTATCGAATTGCAGGCAGCCTGCCTCCCACCTTGAGTCTTTCTGTCCTGTTTGGGCTGTTCTCCTCCTGGAATGAGAGTGAGGCAGGTATTAAGGGAGATGAAAGTGGGTGGCACGGCTGTTGCTGTTGGTGCTACCATTTGCAACGTTGCATTAAATAAGACTCACTGGCAGAGAGCCATCTCACTCTCACTCTCACTCTTGGACATTGCGGAGATTCTGATGATATTTCAGTATTTCAGGGATATACTTGTTACTGTTTTATCGAGAGTGCCAGTCACATGGCACCGGGTAAAAGAAAGTTTGCTGTGAATAAAGCAATATCTATATATTTGTATGTTTCTGAAGACACATTGTTAGAGCTGACTCTATTTTGGATAATACTAATGTCTAAAACTGTCGAGATTTGGTTCAGTTGAAGGTAGATTAGAGGTTGTGAGCTTTGAGTTCGTTCCATGAAGTCTGTGCGAGCTGATAAAGAATGTTTCAGTCTTTGACCCAGCTGGGAGGCTTCCAGAAGCAAGAAAGTCAAAAACATTGTGTGTTTCTTCACCAAAGGACTCAGTTCATGTCTGTTCAGAGAGAGAAAGAGTGAGGTCCACTGTGGATGACACCATTCATACAAACTGGACACTGTCGTCACATGGTGCGGGTGTAAGATCGATGTACTGTGGTGCTGCACAGCAACATGTCCGCTCCCTTGACTGATGACGGCTGGAAACCAGGACAAACTGTCTGGCTTTGTGTCTGCACCAAAGGGAAGACACGACAGAAATATTGTGAGCCTTTAAGCGAATCTCTGGTAAGAGAAACAGACAAACGCTTCTGCCGATAACAAGACATCAGAATAGCGTATTGCCTCCCCAGTGCCAGGGTCAAGGATGTCTCAAAGTGGGTGCACAATTTTCTTAAAGGGAAGAGGAACCAGCAGGTGATCATTGTGTACATTGGAACCAATGACATAGGAAGTGAAAAGGACAAGGGTCTGAAGGGAGAATACAGGAAATTAGGCAGGAGGCCGTTGAAGAAAATAATATCTGGATTACTCCTGGTGCCACGTTCTGGTGTGAATAGGAATAGGAGAATAGAGCAGATGAATGTGTGGTTGAGGAGCTGGTGCAGGGAGAAGGAATCACGTTTTTGGATCTTTGGAATCTCTTTTGGGATAGAAGTGACTGGGAAAAGAAGGACGGGTTACTCATGAATTGAAATGGGCTCCTATATACTGGTGGGGAGATTTGCTGGAGGTGCTCAGGAGGACTTAAACTGGTATTTGGGTGGGGGAGAGGTGGGACCCAGGAAGATAGTGCAAAAAGCGATCAGCCTGAGACTGGCACAGTTTGGAAAAGGAGAAAATCAAACAGTCAGGGCAGGCAGGAACAAAGCAGAGAATGAGGTAGGACTGAGAAAATAAACTGCTTTTATTTCAGTGCAGGAGGCCTGATAGGTAATGCAGGGTAAGGTTGCAAACATGGGACTGGGATGTCATAGCAATTCCAGAGACATGGCTCAGGGAAGGACAGGACTGGCAGCTTCATGCTCCAGGGTATAGCTGCTATCGGAAGGATAGAAAGGGGGGCAAGAGTGGAGGGAGTGTGGCATTTATGATGAGGGATAACATTACAGCTGTACTGAAGGAAGATATTCCAGAGAGTAGCCCCAGGGAATTTATTTGGGTGAAAATGAGAAATAAGAAAGAGAGGATCACCGATTGTGGGGGGATTGTACAACAAACCCTCCACAACAGTCAGTGGGAAATTGAGAAGCAAATTTGTGAGAAGGTCTCAGTTGTCTGTCAGATTAATACGTTGATAATCGAACAGGTGTTTCACTTTCCAAATAGAGACTGGGACTGCTGTAGTGTTAAGGGCTTGAAGGGAGAGGAATTTGTTAGGTGTGCACAAGATCATTTTCTGATTCAGTATGTGGATGTACCGACTACAGAAAGAGCAACGTTTGACCTTCTCTGGAGAAATGAGGCAGGGCAAGTGACAGAGGTGTCAGTGGGGGGAGCACTTTGGAGCCAGTGATTATAATTCTATTCGTTTTAAAATCGTGATGGTAAAGGATAAACCTGATCAAAAAGTTAAAGTTCAAAAAAAAGAGATCTTGGAGTGCAGGTTCATAGTTCCTTGAAAGAAGAATCACAGGTAGATTTGATAGTGAAGAAGGCATTTGGTATGCTTTCCTTTATTGATCAGAGTATTGAGTTTCGGAGTTGGGAGATCATATTGCAGCTGTACAGGACATTGGTTCGGTCACTTTTGGAATATTGCATGCAATTCTGGACTCTTTCCTATCAGAAAGGATGTTGTGAAACTTGTAAAGGTTCAAAAAAGATTTACAAGAATGTTGCCAGGGTTGGAGGATTTAAGCTATCGGGAGAGATTGAACAGGCTGGGATTGCTTTCCTTGGAGCATCGGAGGCTGAGGGGTGACCTTATAGAGGTTTGTAAAATTATGATGGGCATGGATAGAATAAATAGACAAAGTCTTTTGCCTGGGGTGGGGGAGTCCACAACTAGAGGGCATAGGTTTAGGGTCAGAGGGGAAAGATATAAAAAGGACCTAAGGGTCAAATCTTTCACGCAGAGAGTGGTGCATGTATGGAATGAGCTGCCAGAAGAAGTGGTGAAGGCTAGTACAATTACAGCATTTAAAAGGCATGTGGATGGGTACATGAATAGGAAAGGTTTCCAAGGATATGGGCCAAGTGCTGGCAAATGGGTCTAGATGAGGTTGGGATGTCTGGTCAGCATGATCGGGTTGAAGCAAAGAGTCTGTTTCCGTGCTGGACAGCTCCATCACTCTGTGACTGTATAGTTGAGGAGGTAAAGTGAGAAAGGCAAGGCAAGGCAGGGATGGTGTGAGCATCCGTGTAGAAAGCACTAAGAGAGAGAGCAAGGAGCCCTGAGATGGACCTGGCCCAATTGTTCTCCTTCAATCTTCCAGTGTAGGTGAAGATTGTATTGTGTAATATCTATTAAAATTAACTGTGACTGTTTGTTCAAAGACCGCAAACTAATTTCACTCTCTCTGCAACTGCACAAAATCACAGGGGAGATTTAGTTGCTTTATATAACAGATGAATGTCTGATGATTCAGATCTGTCAATAACAATTGATATTGTCCCCTCTCTGAAAATGGAATTACCAACAATTGAACAGATAGCTTTCACTTACTACCATTTCCTCACAATCTTCGGAGTTCCTGGTAAGAAGCTGAAGCAGGTTGTGTTATCTTTTCAATCCCACTTTCACTCTGTTCTTTCCCCTGATATATCTCTCAGTGTATAAACCCTCCCTCTTTCTCTCCTCATGCTGGATCCAGTTTCAGGTGTTCCTACAAGAAACAGCTCATGCTGTAATTTGTGAAGTTTAGTTTAGTTCCATGAGGACATGAGGAATCTGTGACCTGACGTGTGCTAAATGGTCCTTGTCTGGGAGGAACATGTACTTTCAGATTTCTGGATCCCAAAGCTCTCTCCAACTGGGTTTTTATTGCCCATGTGTCTGGGTCTGTTGCTGGGACATGGGCCTGGATTTGATGTTGGTCAGTGGGATCAGGCAGGTCAATGGGATAGTGCCCGGTCCACGTGCTCACTCACCCGAATGATCTTCAACCGAGGGAAAATGTTGGCATCTCGGCAGCACGGTGGCTCAGTGTTTTGCAATGCTGCCTCACAGTGCCAGGAACCCGGGTTCTGTGCAGAGTTTGCATGTTCTCCCCGTATCAGCCTGAGTTTTATCCAGGTGATCCAATTTCCTCCCACGGTCTAAAGATGTGCAAGTTAGGTGGTTTGGCCAAGGGAAATTGCCCATAATACCCAGGATGTGCAGCCTAGGTGGATTAGCCAAGGGAACTGTAGGGTTACAGGGATATGGTGGGGGGACGGGGGTGGAACTGCGTGGGATGCTTTTCAGAGGCTGGATGAGGACTGGATGGTGGAATAGCCAAATTCTATGATCTCCTCTGAAATGGAGATATTTGTAACTCTGTTCAACTAGTTTCATGCATGTTTCGTCTTAAGTGATCACATATGAGGATGTATTCATCATTAAATAGGTTTACTGTCAGGGTTGTTTTTGGGATCAGTTAGATTTCGGTGAGGGTCAGAATAAGGGTGAGAGTTGGGATTATGGTTGCCTTTGAGGGTAGATTAAAGTTTCACATTAGGGTGAGGTTTTGGTGATGGATTTTGTTTGAATTTGGGTGATCCATTGAATTGTCATTGAACTGAGTGTGCAAGAGAATAGAGGATGGAGATATCTGACATCATCGTTGGGCCATTGTCCCTCTGTCAGGAAAGTATGGAGGGACAAGTGAGCCTCAGAGTGGGACATGGGGAGGGGCAGTCACCATCGGGAAGTACCTGTCAGGGCACTCCTGATGGGGACAGTTACTCCTCTACCCTCTGCCACTGACAACAGTGCTTCAGAGAGCCATGGTGATGAAGGAGATTCCTGACACTGTGCAGGAGAGCCTCACGATGTCAGGGTCCAGACAGACTCAGCCAAACAGAGGACCACCCCCAAGGCCATTCCAGACAAAGGGATATTAGAGTCAGCCGCCTGCCTCCAGGACCATTGGCAGCACATGGGGAAGGCTACAGTGCAGCAGGCAGGAACAATGTAAGAAATCACACTGAGTCCATATGGGAGAACACGGGGAATAATTTATGATGTCTTTACAGGAATGGTATTGCTGATAACCTTCATTAAATACATGCACATGGGGATGGATGTGTAGTTATTGCTATTGTTCATTTGGCTGGTCTTAGGGATGGATGTTGTGTTGAGGGTTTACTAACCAGGGCTTGTTGATCGTGTAGTCCCAGCATCCTTTTCAGTACATGCCTTACCTTTGCCATATTCACAATGGTCCTGTCACTGGACATAGCTTGAGGTGACATTGAGGAGTTGAGCGGGATGTCATTTCTTTTGACAGATCGCCTTGGTGCTTGTGTGAATCTTATTGAAACGTCACTCAACATCTGATCTCCTGTGTCTCACTGGGGTGACCAGCCTTAGAACATCGAACAGAACAGCACAATACAGGCCCCTTGGCCCATGATGTTGTGCCGAGCATTTATCTTAATCGAAGATCAACCTGACCTACACAGCTCTCATTTTACTGCCATCCATGTGCTTGTCCAACAGACACTTAAATGTCCCTGATATCTTTGACTCTACTACCATGCACCCACCGCTCTCTGCATAAAGAACCTACCTCTGACATCTGCCCATACCTTCCTCCAATCACCTGAAAATTATGACCCCCTCATGACATCCATTTTTGTCTTGGGGAAAAGTCTCTGGCTATCTCCCCTGTCTATGCTTATCGTTACCTTTTATACCTTTTTCAAGTCATCTCCCTTCTTTCTTCTCTCCAGTGGGAAAAGCCCGAGATCACAATCCCTCTAAGACAAGCCTTCCAATCCAGGCAGCATCCTGGTAAATCTCCTTTCCATCCTCTCTAAAGCATCTACATCCTTTCTATAATGAGGCAATGAGAACTGGACACAATATTCCAAGTGTGGTCTAACCAGGGTTTAAACAGCTGCAGCAAAACCCCGTGGCTCTTAAACTCAAGCCCCCTTTTAATGTCAGCCAGAACACCATTTGCCTTCTTAAGAACCCGAACAATCTGGGTAGTAACTTTGAGGGATCTATGTACAGGGACCCTAAGATCCCACTGCTCCTTGACACTGCTGAGAATCTTGTCTTTAACTCTGTATTCAGCATTCAAATTTGACCTTCCAAATGATTCACTTCACATTTGTCCAGGTTGAACTCCATCTGCCACTTCTCAGCCCAGTTCTGGATCCTGTCAATGTCACTGTTGGACCCTGCAACAGCCCTCGGCACTATCTACAATGCCACTGACCTTTGTGACCCTTCCACTTCTTAATTCAAGTCATTTATAAAAACTACAAAGAGCAGAGGCCCAAGAACAGATCCCTGTGGGCCACCACTGGTCACCGACCTCCAGGCAGAATACTTTACATCCACTACCACTCAGTGTCTTCTGTTGGCCAGCCAATTTTGTATCCAGATAGCCAAATCTCCCTGTATCCCATACCTCCTAACTTTCCGAATAAGCCAAACTGTGGGGAATCTTAACAAATGCTTTACTGAAATCCATCTACACAATATCCACTGCTCGACCTTTGTCAACTTGTCTCGTCATGTCTTCAAAGAACTCAGTAAGGCTTGTGAGGCATAACCTGACCCCCTCAAAGACTTGCTGACTATCCTTAAACAAACTGTCTTTCCTGGTCATAAATCCTGTCTCATAATCCCTTCCAGTACCTTGCTTCCTACAGACGTAAGACTGACTGCTCTGTAATTCCCAGAGATTTCCCTAATCCCTCTCTGGAACAGAGGAACAACATTCACCTCCCTCCAATCAGCCGGTACTACTCCCATGGAGAGTGAGGATGCAAAGATCATCGTCAGATAATCTCATTCCTCGCTTCCCGTAGTAACCTTGGATATCTCTGGTCTGGCTGTGGGGATTTATCTATCTTGATGCTTCCCAGAATGTCCAGCACATCCAGTTCCTTAATATCAATCTGTTTAAGCCTATTAACCCAGTCCAAGGTGTTCTTGTGATCAACAAGTTCCCTCTCTCTAGTAAATACTGAAGGAAATAAACTCATTTAAGGCCTCCCCTACCTCTACGGACTCCAGGCATAAGTTCCCTCCACTATCCCTGATCGGCCTTACCCTCTCTCTGATCATCTTATTTCTCACATAAGTGTAGAACGCCTTCGGATTTTCCATAATCCTACCCGCCAAGGCTGTTTTGTGCCCACTCCCAGCTCTCCTCAGTCCACTTTTGAGTTATTTCCGAGCTACCCTGTAATCCCCTGAAGCTGTGCCAGATCCTTGTTTCCTCAACCTTAAGTAAGTTTCCTTCTTCCTTTTGACGAGAAGCTCCCCTGCTCTTGTCATCTCAGGCTCTTTCACCTTACTATTCCTTGCCTGGCTCAGTGGGACAAAGTTATCCAACACTTGGAACAAGTGCTCCTGAAAGAGCCTCCACATTTCTGTTGAACCTTTCCTGTAGAACAATGGTTCCCAATTCATACATCACAGCTCCTTTCTAATAACAGTATAATTTCCCCTCCCCCCATTAAATACCTTCCCACACTGTGTGTTTCTGTCCCTCTCCATGGCTATGGTAAAGGTGTCACTGTCACCGAAATATTCTCCCACTGAGAGATCTGACACCTGGCCTGGCTCGTTGCCGAGCACCGAATTGAATATGGCCTCCCCCCAGTCGGCCTATCTTCATATTGAGTCAGGAATCCTACCTGAACACGGTTGACAAAATCGAATCCATCCAGACCATCTGCACTAAGGAGGTTCCAATCAATATTGGGGAAGTTGAAGTCACCTATAACAACAACTCTGTTACATCTGCAGATCTCATCAACAGACAGCCCTTACCTCCCAGAAACTATCTCTCCAATGGCTGTGGTACATTGCCCACTATGGAACTGAGTGGTGTTGAAGGTTGTATGAATCATGACCCCTCCCTGGAATACACACACATATCTGGAGAAGCCTTAGTCAATAATTGCTGACTAATTGGACCCTTAGGGAGTGAGCTGAAAATGTGTTGCTGGAAAAGCGCAGCAGGTCAGGCAGCATCCAAGGAACAGGAGAATCGACATTTCGGGCATAAGCCCTTCTTCAGGAGGGCTTATGCCCGAAACGTCGATTCTCCTATTCCTTGGATGCTGCCTGACCTGCTGTGCTTTTCCAGCAACACATTTTCAGCTCTGATCTCCAGCATCTGCAGTCCTCACTTTCTCCCCTCAGGGACTGAGCCACGTTAATATTTACAAATAACCCTGGTTGTCTCATTGAAACCTCAACAGCAACATGCTTGTAATCGATGACACCTTCCAGTTTGGAGAATCCAGCAAGATTCTGAATCCTGTGACCATCTTCCTGTCTGGTGAACTGATTTGTCACAATGGGACATCACTGTCTCCCTGGAGGGACACACTCTGTGGACACATTGGAACTCCAGATGCTGCAGAGAGTTTGTCCTCTGTTTGTAACCTTCAGGCACTGATTGTACATTCTCCTTTCAGGCTGCTGTTATTCTCAATGGTTTCCTTACACAGGACTAGGTCCATGATGTCCATGTTATACAGAGTCCACCTGCCCTTGACTATCTGCCCTCTTGAACCTTCTTATCTTGACCTCCTCCCACTTTTACAATCCCTATGGGGACAGCTGCCTGTGGACTCCTGTTTGAGTCATGAGCCATGGGTGCCTTTCAGGTTATGGCCATTGAATACCCGTCACACAGTTTGAAATGATTGGTGATGAAGAGATATCACTGACCCCTGGAGGGACACATTCTGTGCAGAAACTGGAGCTTCAGAGACATCACCAAAAGCATCCAACCTCTCCGCTTGCAAAAACTTTGATGGATTTTTAACCTAATCAGTGCCCCTGACATAACACTGCTGGAAACCCTCTCCCCATTCTGTTATTATTGGTGCAACCTCAGTAAAAGCGAATGGATCCCATACAATTGTGGTCATTCGAGCTTACAATGAGCTTCAGTGTATGTAAATTAGTCAATATTCAAAGGAGGCAGCCCCTCCCACCCGCACCCACCCTCCATTTAATTATAGACTGACATAAGGCAAAGTGTTGGAGGGTACACCCACCCAATCTGTCTCTGTAAAGGGTTTCTGTTTTGAGAAAGAAATTTGCTTCCTTCCAATCTGTGCAATATTTCTCCACCTTTGTGAATTTGGCTGATGGGAAATCTCAGTAACGACATGGGGCTGAAAGGAATAATATCTCAATATTGTAAGATGAAGGCGGTGGGAGGAAACATGTGTGCAGTGTGAACCTCAACGTAGACCTACTCAGCCAAATAACCTGTTGTTGTGCTGTAATTTCCAAACAATATTGTGTTATTAATCTGGGGATTCTGCTCTTTTCTTTGTAGCCAACCTCCTGACAATTGTCCTTCAACTTCGTGGAGGCTGTGGTCTATCCAAAGGGATCTCTCTTTATTTGGTGGGTATGACGACAGTTGATCTCCTGGTCATTATTTCCAATGTGATAATCTACTACATGCTTTACTGCTATTTCCCATTTTCATTTCTACACTTCACCTCAATAAGGAACATCAATGTGATGATCAACTACACATCTGTTGACTGCTCTGTTTGGCTTACGGTCGCTTTCACTGTCGATCGTTTTGTCCTCATTTGTTGCCAGAGGTTGAGAGCAAAGTATTGCAGGGAGGAGACTGCAGCTGTGGTGATAGTGACTGTGTGTGTTGTGTTTTCAGTCAAAAACATCCCCAATGTTTTGAGCCAATCTATATAATTAACAATGTGGAGTGGGGCACTCAGTTCATAACAGACTATTTTATCTAGCCAGGATGGATCAGTTTTGACTGGCTTGATACCATTTTAAACCCACTATAGCCATTCTTTTTTATTTTACTGCTCAACGCACTGACTGTCCGACACATTGTGATGGCGAATCGAACCCACAGAGCACTGCAAGGTCAACGCAGCACCCAGAACAGCGACGATCCAGAGATGCAGAGCCGAAGGAAATCCATCACTTTATTGTTAGCCATTTCTGGCACTTTCATTGTGCTGTGGATGCCATAGACTATGTTTTTCCTGATTTCTTGAATTGCAGACATGTTTTATGAGCCAGATCATTGTGCTGATATCTTACTTATCACAGTCTATGCTGGAGATATGTTTCAACTGCTGAGCTCCTGTACAAACACATGCGTTTATGCATTGGCTCAGTCTAAATTCAGGGAAAATTTGAGAAATGCAATAATGTCTCCATTTCTTGCAATTATTCATTGTGTCAAATATTTTTTTTTTAAATTAACTAGAAACAAAGTTACAAAGCATTCACATGAATGTACTGAATATTACAATTCTGTCCTCCTCAGTCTCTACTAACTACAAGTAATATTCTTGGCTCTGTGCTGATATTCTTGTCTCTGCATCACAGGGTCACATGATCAAGCACATGACTGAGGCTGACAGAATTCCACTTCAGATGAGCTGGTAACACTACACCAGTCCACGCTCCTCATTGGGTGTAACATTTCCCACAGCCCTCATTTGAGGACAAGCAGTGAAGTCATCCATGGTCTTCTGGGTAATATTTATCCTCTAACCACCATCACTGAAAGCAGATTGTTTGATCATTTCTCTTATTGTTGAACGTGAGGTCTCACTGTGTACAGATTCACTGCTACATTACAGCAATGACTCATTTGTAAAGTACTTTGTTGGTTGTGCAGGTTTCTTTATTCACTCCCGGGATGTGTGTCTCTCTGGCTGGGCCCAGCGTTTATTGCCTGTCCCCAGTTGCCCTTGAGAAAGTGGTGGGGAGCTGCCATCTTTACCCGCTGCAGTCCATGTGCTGAGGGTTGACCCACAATGCCCTAAGGAAGGGAATTCTAGGACTTTGACACCACAACAGTGAAGGGGATAGTTCCAAGTCAGGATGGTGTGTGGCTTGGAGGGGAACTGGCAGGTGGTTTAGTTTCTGTGTATCTGCTGCCCTTGTCCTTCTAGAGGGAAGTGGTTTCATGTTTGGAAGTTGCTGTCTGAGGATCTTTGGTGAATCTCTGCAGTACATCTTGTAGCTCGTACACACTGCTGCTACTGAGCATCGGTCGTGGAGGGAGTGGATGCTTTTCGGTGCGGTGCCGATCAAGCCAGCTGCTTTATTCTAGATAGTGTGGAGCTTCTTGAGTGTAGCTGAAGCTGCACCAATCCAGGCAAATGGGGAATATTCCGTATATTCCTGACATGTTCCGTGTAGATGGTGGACAGGCTTTGGCAGAGAGTTGCCTGCTGCAGTGTTCCTAATGTTGTGACTGTACTGGAACAGCTTGGGTGGGGAAGCAGCAAGGTCAGGAGCACAAGTCTTCAGTACTATGGCCGGAATATTGTCAGGAAATTTATCAATTATCCAGTCTCTCCCACTGTTTCTTAGTATCACAGGGAGTGAATCAAATTAGCTGAAGATCAGTCTCTGTGACTCGATTTGATTTCTTTTTGATTTATTGTTTTCAAATGTACCTAAGTCCAGTGAAAAGTTTTGTTTTGCGAGCAGTACAGGCAGGTCATAACAATCAAGGACACACAGATCATAGGGTGCTTGGGCAGAATGAGGTACACAAGGTTACAACTGCTGGACTCTGAGATGGATCATCCACTCGGCATTTCTGCCTGAAGGTTGCTGTGAATGCTTCAGCCTTATCATTTACATTGACGTGCTGGGCTCTTCCATCATTGAGGATGGGGGGGGAGGGGTGGGGGACTTGTTCAGCCTCCTCCTCCAGTGAGTTGTTTAATTCTCCATCACCATTCAGACTGGATGTGACAGAACTGCAGAGTGTAGACCTCATCCATTGGTTTTGGGATGTCTTAGGCCTGCGTATCACTTGTTGCTTTTGCTGTTGAGCATGCAAGCTGTCCTGGTTGGGAGCTTCACCAGGTTGACATCTCATTTTTCAGGCTGCCTGGTGCTGCTCCTGGCATGCCCTCCTGCACTCTCCATTGAACCAGGGTTGAGCCCCTGGCTTCGCGGTCATGGTTGAGGGAGGAACATGCTGAGCCATGAGGTTACAGATTGTGCTGGAGCACAATTCCACTGATGGCCCACAGCACCTCATGGATCCCCAGGCTTGAATTGCTCAATCTGTCCCATTTATCACGGTGATAGTGCCACACAAAATGCTGGAGGGTATGCTCAATGTGAAGCTGGGATTTTGTCTCCACAAGGGCTGTGTGACAGTAACTCTTACAGGAAATGTCACGGACACATGCATCTGCAGCTGGTGGAATGATAAGGATAAGGTCAAGGATGTCTTTCCCTCTTGTTGGTTGTCATACTCAGGGAAAGTTAGGGCGATTATTCCAAGAACGAACCTGGGGAAAGGTCGTGCTGAACCCACCAGAACTGGAGGGACACTTCCTCGAGCACCAAGAATAGGACCCAGCCAGGACAATCAATCAGCTCAGGCATTGCGTGAGACAGCCCTGAACTTATCGCCAGCAACAAAAAAAACTTTATAAAACTGCACCCTGATTCTTCTGGAAACCCAAACATTTCGCAATTCCATTCATTCAAAGATCTACAAGAGAGAAGTCAATCAATTTACCACAAGTACATCATAAACAGCTAAATTGTACCTATGATTTGCATTTATATTTCTGTTAATAACATGAATGCATAGTTCCTCTCGAGAATTTGTTTCTGCGTGTGTGTGTGTGTATGTGTGTGAGTGTGACTGTGTCTGTGTGTGTCTGTCTGTGTCTATGTGTCTGTGTGTGTGTGCCCATGAGGGAGTGAATGTTTTTCAATCCATGTAGATATCAGGTTTTTGTGGGAATAAATTTCGGGTGGAATTTTGTCGGGGTCTTTGTGACTGAGGCAATGGCAAGTCAAGTGACAGAGTCAGGTGACCAGTGCAGCGAGGCCGGTCTAAACATCAAGATGTTCTTGCTCCACCTTTCATGTTTTTGATAAGTGGCGTGTGGAAACGCTCACTGGGCAGCAGGGAGATTTGAATTGCTGGGCATTAGTGACGGTTAAACACCACCTTGTTAGCATCCCAACTCAGCTCATTAATATTCAGCCTCACATCTGACCAAACTCAACAAACAAGCTCAGTTTCTGGGAAAACGCAAAAAGGAAACCGCAGCGAGTACCTCGTGGATGCAGCTCACCGCTTGGTCTGAAAGACCTTCATGTTGGAGACCGGACACCAACATCTCAGGGCACAGTCCATGGGCATCGGTCACATGCTCCCCACCTCCACGGACATTGGCATCCAACACGTGCCAGCATCAAAAAACCCCCATGTCATATATCGAGCCCACTTACAGGACCCTTTTGCAACTCAATGCTGCCCCTTGGTGTGCACTGACAACTCTCATTGTAACGCTGCAGCAAGGACCCTGTACACTCAGGGCCACACACCCAGCTCATCGACTGGACCAGGCTGCATCTCCAGGCTCTCCACTTACTCTCAGAGCACTTACTCACTCAGAGCCAACCTGGATGTTCAAGCATCTCTCCTCCCATTGCTTTGGCTCACATTTTCTGCTCATTTTCTCTCTCAGCCAGGCTCATACACTGCTGTCTGACCTTGTCATTGAGCACAGACACAAAGCCAGGAAGCTTGTCAGAGTTGTCAGCAGGCCCCAGTCAAGTCAAGGCAGAGAGCTTTCTCTCAGGGGTTTCCTGTGCAGTAAGTCAGGGGCAGCCTTCAGACCCAGTCCAGGGACTGCTCGGGGCAGTCAGAGTCAGGAGCCTCTCCTTATCATGGGAGAGCTATCGAATTTCATATAAACCCTGAAGACAGGTCAGGTTGTAATGATGGCCAAACATTCTCTACAGAGAGTTCTGATTTATCAAAGTGCACAGACTTCCTCCCCAGCACTAACTCTGACAACAAGAGAGAGCTCCCATTTAAGTTCCAAGTTACAAGTCCCTCTCCTGCAGGTGAATGGTTTAATCTGTATTTCACAAGCCCATATATCTCCCCATGTTTGAGCTACATCCCTCTCATCCCAAGCCTGCCCCATCTTTGTCCGATAGAGTCTCACAAACAAAATGTACCTTGGTCACCACGAGAGCTTGAGAGAAGGAAAACACCTCAAAGAAAAGAGAATGGAGGCAATTTTGACCAAAAGCTGTTAAAAATCTGGTGCGCAAATAAAAATCCCTGTTTGAAAGTATATGGTTGGCCTGTGGTTTTCAGTCAAATTGATGGTTTTCCTGTTGCAGTCCTTCCTGTAGGCGCTAACATTGATAGCTGCAGGTTTCGGTCTGAAGTGCTGATTCGGTACAATCTTCTCCGAGCTGTAGATTTAACCCAACGTCCACTGAAGGGATGGAATGTGCTCCCTGACAACAAAATAAAAGAGGAAAACAAAATGAAAATATTTTATGGGGAGCCGCGGGGACAGGTGATTGGGAATGTACAAACTGGAAGACAGAACTTGAGCAAAAGAGAGGAGAGATGGAAGAAAGAGGGCGATGTGTGGGAAGGTTCTGAGACCTTACAGGAAACAGCGGAAGTGAAATCAGAGTCAAGAGAGAGAGATGAATTGTGAGGAAATAGTTCAAAAGAGAGAATAAAATGAGTTGGTAACAGAGTTACAGGAGGGAGTAATTGACGGTGAGGGAGATAAAGGAACAGCAAGCTCAGAGAGAAACAGAAAAGGGTGGGGCTGGGATAATATTTCCACAGAGCTCCTCCCACTGGGTCTGTAAGGTGGCTGGCAGAAGACAAACCTTTGAATGATTTACTTCCTGAAGCTGACAGCTCCTGGCTCAGTCATTCCATGCTCAGTGAAGGATGGTCACATGATTGGGAAGGACAGCTCCTGATGTCCTGCTCAAACCTGAGTGAAAGACGGGCAGAAACCTTGTGTCTAACAGCTGCTTCTCACTGTCCTTTAGATGGCGCCACACACTCAACTCCCCACATCAAATAAAAAGGAAACAAAGCCAATTTCTGATTGGCCAGAATAGAAGCCAAACTCTTGACAATTTCTTGATGGCACTATCATCTCTGAAGACAGGTGTTCACAGAATCAGCCACTGTCTCCCCTTACTTCACTCTCACGCGACATTAGTGTGAGTGGAGGTTGTGAGGCTGGTAAAGTAGGAAGGTGCTGCAATGGGGTAGTGCCCTATTGCTGTGCTGCCACCATTGAAGTTTCCCAATGACTGGGTTTCAGACCAGCTACCATCATCATGGATACAGGCAGCAATTTGTACAATGAAGGTAACAGTTGTGGACCAGTGTAAGGACCATGATGCAATGGTGGGACAGACTCGATGGGCTGAATGGCCTAATTCTGCTCCTATATCTTGTGGTCTCATGACCAGCTGCCATTTTTCAGATTGTGAAGTAAATCCAGATCATGTTGTGAGCAACCACCAGCTTCAGGGAGATGACTTCCTTGTGGTAACTTTGTGTGGGGAAGGGTGGGATGGAGGGTATCAGTGCTGGAGGTACCTTGGTCCGAACAGGAGGTCTCCATTTAACCCTCCCAGAGGTGTTTCTGCTCCGTCCAATGGCGCATACACCCCTCCTTAACCTCCTCAAGTCTAATACTGTCTTAATTGTCTGAGGGTTGCTCCAATTTGAGATACCCTCAAGGTCTGCCCCTTCCCTCTCCTGGGGATACTGCTGTGGGGTCAGAGCCATCAGCCCCTGGTACATTGGGGAGAATCAGGAAGCCATTAGCTCCATTTTGGGGATGAAGAGCTTGCCAGCGGCTAATGAAGAGTCCGCCTGTGGTAAACCCAGCAGCCCCAGGGTCACTGCAGCAAGACCGGGCTTCGAATTCACTCTTCGACCTGACACTGAGGGTCAGTTTAAAACATAGACCACCATCTCCAAGCACAGACACTGCATTCGAAAAGGGGGGATATAGTCACAGAGGGAAAGGGAGACAGGAAAAGAGAAGGGGGGAGAGAAAATTTAGTGTTCACCATGAGAGTGTTTACCACTAAAAGGCAGATGTGAGTGAAGACATCATAATGGACTGAGTACCAAGAAATGGACAAGTGACAGTGAAATGTTGGAGTAAATGTCACCAAGTGAATATCATGAGAAATGAAGGGAAAGTTTATGTTGTTTTTTGCATTCTCAAACTAATTAGGAGAGTGACTGAGGTGATGCAAAATGATTTGCAAGGAGTACGTCCTTGAAAGAGAAAGTGGAAAAGTGATTATGTTGAGTGAAACTAATCCTTTTGTTATACCAAAACAAACATGTGAAGTTCAAATACTCCACTGAATCCATTCATTCTGGCTTGCTTCTGTACATCCACAAATGGCCACAAGAGGGCACTAAGAACATAAGAGCTCGGAGCAGGAGGAGACAATGCAGCCCCTTGAGCCTGCTCCGCCATTTAATACCATCATGGCTGCTCTCATCTCGGACTCAACTACACTTTCCTGCTCACTCCCCATAACCCTTCACCCCATTACCAATTAAAAATGTGTCTGTCTCCTCCTTAAATCAGTGTCCAGCCTTCCATGGTGGATTTCACAGATTCATGATACTTTGAGAGGAGTAACTTATCATTATCTTTAATTTAAATCTGCTATCCCTTATCCAAACGCTCTTGTTTGAGATTGCCCCAAAGACAAAATATCTACAGCTGCTTCATCAATCCTCTTCAGCATCTTATCTAACGCAATTAAATCTCCTCTCATTCTTCTAAGCTCCACAGCATGTTGGTTAAATTGATCAATCTCTCATTATCTTTGGAATCAATCTGGTTAATCTCCTCTGAAGTACCTCCAACCACATCCTTCCTCAATTAAGAGAGGCAAAACTTATGCAATACCCCAGGTACAGTCTCACTAATGTCTTAGAGAAGAGAACACCTACACTACAGAAACAGGCTACTTGGCCCAACAAGCCCACACCGACCCACATCCCACTAGACTTATCCCTTTACCCTATCATCCTACATTTCCACTGACTAATGCACCTAACCTGCACATCTTTGGACTGTGGGAGGAAACCGGAGCACCCAGAGGAAACTAGCACAGACACAGGGAGAACGTGCAAATTCCACTCAGATGGTCGTCCGAGGCTGGAATCAAACCAGGGACCATGGGTCTGTGAGGCTGCAGTGCTACCCACTGAGCCCCTGTCCCCTCCATCTTGTATAGTTGCAGCAATACTTTCCCTACTTTGATACTCTATACCTTTAGCAATAAATGCCAAAATTCTATTTGCCTTCCTTATTACCTGCTGTACCGCATATCAATTTCTTGAGATTCATGCACAAGGACACCCAGATCCCTCTGCACTGAAACTCTCTAAAGTTTCTCACCATTTAGATAATAGGTTGACTTTCTATTCTTCTGACCAAATTGGTTATTTTCACACTTATTCACATTAAACCTCATTTGCCAAACTTTGGCTCATTCACCAAAACTATTCATATCCAATTATAAATTCCTTATTTCTTCCTTGCAAATTACTTTCTTACTTATTTTAGTGCCATCTGAAAATTTGGATCGAGTACTTTTTAACTCAACATCCAAGTCATTAGTATAGATTGTACACAGTTGGAGTCTGAGGACTGAATCCTGGGCATCTTGCCAACCAGAAAAAGACCTATTTATCTGGAGTCTCAGCTTTCTGTTGGTTTGCCAATCCTCTGTGTGAGCAAATAAATTACCCCTAACCCCATGTGATCTTACCTTGTATGTTAACCTTTTGTATGGCACTGTATCAAATTGCCTTCTGGAAGCCCAGATACCGACAGGATCCCCATTCTCCACTTTGCTTGTTACATCTTCAAAGATCATCAGCAAATTAGTCAAACATAGTTTATTCTTCATAAAACCATGCTGACTGTAATAGATTGTATTTCGACTTTCCTAATGTCCTGTTATTACTTCCTTTATAATGGAGTCAATTACTCAGCTGCACATGTTAAACTAATTGCTCTATAGTTAGCTACTTTCTGCCTACCTCCTGTTATGAATAAAGGTGCTCGAGTAGCATTTTCCAACCCACTGAAACTTTGCCTGCATCCAGAGAGTTTTGGAAAATTATACCCAGTGGATCCACGATCTCTGCTGCCACTTCCTTTAAGACCCGAGGAGGACCCCACTCAGCCCTGGGGACTTGTCTGGTTTCAATCCCAATATTTTGATCATTACTGTCTTCCTCGTGATGGTGATTGTTCTAAGTCCCTCCCTGTCTATAACCTCTGCATTACCTGTTACTACTGAAATGGCACTAGTGTCCTCCACAGTGGAAGGTGAAGCAAAATATTAACTTAGTGTCTCTGCTATTTCTGTTTTCCCCAGGATTAACTCCCCAGCCTCACCCTCCAAGGGACCAACAATCACTTTAGCTACTCTCTTCCCTTTTTATATTTGAGAATGTTTTTGCTTTTTTAAAATATTGTGTTTGTTTTCTTTAATAATTACATTTTCATCAACTTTGTTGATCTTTAAAACATTACCAAACTGTTCTACTGACCCTTACTTCATGAAAAAGTTGCGGAATGTTCAACATTCCTTTTCTTTCATAACTGCTGTTTAGTAATCCTTTGTTGATCTTTAAAGTTTTCCAAAATATCACTTCATGAAAAAGTTGCCCAATGTTCAAAATTCCTTTCAAAACACAGAGCTCTTTTATTTTTTCACAACTCTAACTGAACCATGGGATTTTTGTTTCTCAGAGAATAATACCTTTCTTGAATCCAAACTTTCTGAATTAGGGGGGAGTTCCTTGGCCCAGTTGAGCCTGATTCTGAAACGGTTTCTCCAACAAGGACTAACTTCACCTTGACTGTCTCCTGAAACTTCCACTTCATCAGATGATACTGTCTGACTGACTCCAATCTGCTCCAGGCTCTGGGGCAACTTGCTGTTGGAGTAACTATGACCTAACAATCCAATTCAACACGTTAATTTGGTTCTGCTCAACTTCTTTCTTTTTGAGAACTTATGGAAGTCGAACATAGTCTATTTGTACAAACCTAACCTTCCACAGCAAGACGTGTTGACCAAATATTTATGAAAACCATATATTTCCGTTCACCTTCCTGGTAGGCCCTTCAATCTCCTGTCCATTATTCTCCCCCTGTCATCACTGTCTTTCTGTTGTCTTGTTTTGTGGACTGACTGCGCTAAAGATGGGCACAGCAATCAAAACCATATTTGAGACTGTCAAACAAGCGATACAGTTGGCTCTGTGGAAGTAGATGCATGAAGTGCATGATGATAAATTTAAACATTGTGAGTTTGTGATTGAATAACAGCTGACATTTATTTCAATAACAGCAAAACACTGCAGATGCTGAAAATCTAAAACAAACACAGGATGCTGGAGAGACTCTAAGGCTGTGCCCTCAGGTCTGAATCTTCTCTCCCAACTGAAACATCTTCCCAACATCTACTCTGTCCAGGACATTCAATATGCTGTACGTTTCAATTAGACTCCCCATCATCCTTCTAAGCTCCATCGAGTATTGACCCAGTGTCCTCAAATGTTCCTCATATGTTAAGCTTTTCATTCCTGGCACCATTCTCATGAACCTCCTCTGAACATGCTCCAGGGCCAGTATATCCTTCCTGAGATATGGGGCCCAAAACTGCACACGATATTCCAAATGTGATTTGACCAGAGGTTTATAGAGCCTCAGAAGTACATCCCTGTTTTTATATTCAAGTCCTCTCAAAATAAATGCCATCATTGCATTTGCATTCCTAACTCCTGACACAACCTGCAAGTTTACCCCGAGAGAATCCTGGACTAGAGCTCTCAAGGCTCTTTGCACTTCAGACTTCTGAATTTTCGCCCCATTTAGAAAATGATACTCTTGATCAAGCCCTGGAGTTTTATTCACCTTTGAACCTTTTCAGATCTCCAGCACTGCCTCTTCTGTAATGTGAACTGTTTTCAATGCATCAATATTTATTTCCCCAAGTTCTCAAGCTCCATGTCTTTCTCCACAATAACCACTGAAACAAAATAATAATTAAGTGACTCTGCCACCTCCTGTACTTGATCTTTAAGGGGCTCCATTACCACACTATTTGCTCTTTAAGCCTTAATATTCTTGTTGAAAATGTTTGGATAATTTTAACCTTATCTGTCAAGATTACTTCATATCCCCTTTCTGTCCTCCTGATTTCCTTCTTAAGAATGCCCCTGCACCCCTTATACACTTCAAGGCTGACTTGATCCCAGTTGTCTCTACCTGATACATGCCTCCTTCACATTCTTGACCAGATTCTCGATGCCCCTATTCATCCCGTGTTCCCTACTGCTGCCAGCCTTACCCTTCACTCTAACATGATCAGACTGTTTCTGAACTCTCAGTATCTCACCTTTGAGCCTCTCACTTGCCAGATTGTCCTTTACCTGACAACAGTCTACACTAATCAGCTTTTGAAAGTTTCTGTCTTGTTCCATCAACATTGACTTACACCAATTTAGAACTGTAACTTTGGAACAAGGCCTATCCTTTCCCATAACGATTTTAAAACTCATAGAATTATGGGGAGCTACAGCTGTAATCAGAGCTAAGATCTTACTATTTTGTGTATTGCAAGATACCGTCACTCACAAGTCAGAGAGCCAGTTGTAGGTGATGATTCTGTTATTATTATCCCTTCTAAATCATGTTAATGGCATTCATAAATACAATCTCCAATTCAATTGCTCTTCTACAATTACAGCATAAGACAACGTGACATGTATTGCACTAGAACCATGATTTAAAAATGAAGTGAAAATTTACATTATATTCCCCAAATGTGAATGGGCCAAGTGTTAATGGATCTTCACTGACCAGGAGCAGATGCCCTAAGAACACACTTGTGTTAAATAATTTATTCAACTTGAGGAACAATCTGATTCTCATTTTCAAATCTCTTTGCACGTGCTGCCTCAACAGCAGCTGAGCTGGAGATGAACAATAATATTCCTTTCCGAACCGTGCTTACATTGACCAGCTTTGTTCCCATCGTTTAATGGAATTCTGGATGGTGATGAAGGGACATTTCACAGTATTCAGCATCTCCTCTCTGAGCTTCCTCTGTGTGACTGCGTAAATAAATGTGTTGATGCAGGAGCTGGATAACTGAAGCATTGTCCCCATGCGATCTCCCACCCAATATCCAGCTGCTGCTCCACTAGTAAGTCGCTGAATCGTGAGAGTTATGACACGAGTGATCCATAACAGAATAAAACTGCCCGGTATGGCAAAGAGCAAAATGATGGATCTTCTTTGATTCTTCATTTCTGGATCATTTGGCTTATCCCCGTTTTGTTGTCCTCTCAGCTTCCTGCGGACTGCAACATCCAGAAGGATGTGTCTGATGGTGACAGCATTGAGCAGCAGGATCAGGAAGAAAGGGAACACTGGAGTTAAAATGTGATCCCCCCAGTCAAAAGCTATCCATGCAGGATAGTAGCAGTATTCATAGGTTATTTTGCAATAGTATGGTTCATATTTAAAATACACTGGGATTTTGATGAATAAACTCAGTAAACTGACAGTTGTGATAATGACAGCTGCATTTCTCTCGGTGCAGAATTTTCTCTTCAGTTTCTGGAAACAAATAGCCACCATCCAGTCAAAGGTGAAGGTGACTGTGAGCCAGACTGAGCTACTTACAGCTGTGGAACCAATAACGTCTCTGATGCTACAACCAGGAGGGTAGGAGAAGAATACAATGCGTAGATATGAGCGATTCAGCTTGTCCAGTATGACCTGAACAAGGACAACCAGCAGATCTGCTCCAGCCATAGCGATCAGGTACAAGTTGACACCTTTAGAAAGACCACACTTCCTTCCTGATAGTGTCACAATTGCAATTAGGTTAGCTGTAAAGGTAATCAAAAAGGTCACGCAAACCTTTACCTGAAAATGTGTAAATAGTGTAAACAATAAAAAAAAACAATTTTACACTTGACATTAAATAAACATGGTGGATACATTGACCAAATGGATCAACAGTTCAGTTACTCAATGGACAATGAGAATTTTACCTTTGCAAAAATATAAGTCTATATCTTTTTTTCAGGAAGTGCAAGTTATATCAAGTGTTTTGCTGGGTTTCTTGCCTAGATGCCCCATGTCTTTTCCCTTCATATCTTACCAAAGGGACCTTATTAATGGCCCACTCCACTCCAAGTGCATCGCTCACATTCAATTCTATCCATAACATCCATGTTCCCTGAAAGAGTTGGCACTCACTGGATATCCACATAATGATCGACATCACTCGTGCCGATGCCAACTTTAAAATCCTACAGTGCACCTGGGCAAGCACTGTGAGGCCTGAACTGTCCTGCATGGTGACTGATAAAGAGAACCATTGGTTTGCCCCTGGCCTGGCAGACATGGGGAAATGGGTACTCCAGTTTGTGGGCAGGAACCTGGAGCTCCTGCTGGATGGGGTGATTCAGACAACAGATACCTTCTTCCTCTACAAACACCAACAGCGGTGGGCATGACAGCAACCCAAGCCAGCCTGGTCTGTGATTACCACCGAGGTCAGTGCAGTCTCAGCAGTATGAAGAACTGACTAGCAGTGTAGGGAGATGGTTCTTCTCCACTCTGCCAACCTGCCACCATCTTCTCTCCTCTACCTCACACTCACTCTATCTCTGATCCTGTCTCTCCTTCTGAAATGGCCCAATGCTACCACTCACAGTGTTGCCTGAACCATCTTCCCTCACTTACTCTCACTCTCCCTACCCATAACACCACTTGCCCTTGGCACGGCCTCCTCACTCACTCGGGTCACCTTCCCACCTCCACCAAATGTCACAGCTGTCCCACCCACTTTCAGCTCCCTTCATCCCTTCCTCTCTCTCACTCCAGGAGGAAAACAGCCCTCAATAGGGCAGAAAGCATCAGGGCAGATGGTGGGCTGTCAGACATTCAACTCCTCATCCCCCTGTGAGGATAAGACCCTGACTGTCTGATTGATCCTGTCCAATCCTCTGGACTAGTATCAGAGGCTGCCCTTGATTTACTCTGTGAGTGACGTCTATCTCATTTGTCTTGACTGAAGATGCTGACACCCATGACAAGCTTTCTGCCTTTGTCTCCGAGCTCAATGGCAAGGCAAGGCAATCGGAATCAGGGGATGCTACAAACGTTCACTCACCGAATGAGAGCAGCTCCAACAACACTCAAGAATCCCAACACCATTCAGGACGATGCAGCCCGTGTGATTGGCACTTCATCCACTTCCTTCTGCACTGACTCCATTGGCAGAGGGACAGCAGTGTGTACCATCTACAGATGGATTATAATAACTCACCAAGACCCCTCAGACAGCACCAAGGGTGATGACAGTGTCACCTACAATTTTCCCTCCAAGCCATAACTATCCCGACGTGGATCTAATTCGCTGTTCTTTCTCTGTCACAATCCTGGAAATCCATTCCTCCATAATCTGCACAGGCTCAGCAGATCAGGAAGGCAGCTCAACACCACCTTCTCAAGAATGGTTAGAGATGGGCAATAAACACTGGTCCAATCAGTGACCCGTCACATCCTCATAAAGAATATTTAAAAATACATTGATCCTTCACAGGGTGTGAGGAGCTTCAGGATGTTCTGATGGTGCAAAAGGCCTGACATAGTCCATTCCTGAGGGCAATTCTTTGGTGTGAGAGAGCACACATTCCATTGCAGTGAAGGTGCATCTCCCCACTTTGCTTCAATGCACAAAACAACATCCAAATACAATGCATCCAGTCTTGTATTCCAAGACTGAAGCTTGGAACTATATGAAATAGGTTTCTTGAAATCAATAAAAATATACTTACCTCAGATTTAATTCCTGAAATAAATTGAATGCACAGAATTTAATTGAAGCAGATTGACCCCAATTTGGCTGCATGTTCAAACTGGTGAAGAGACTACAGCTAAAATAAGGAGAAACATCACGGGATGTTAATGATCAACAGTATCTGACATAAAACTGTAAATGTCTGAGGAAGCAACAAATACTACACCAACAAATTACATGATCACAGCAGTCAAACCAGCAACAGTTACAATAACTCACACAGAACTCCAGTGACTCCAAGGATGGGATAGAAAATGGGTTCAATATCAAAGAGCAGAAACATTAGATCCACCATATTCATGTTGTGTGGGGAATTCGAGTGTCCTCCAGCAATAAAACAGGTTTCATTAACACTCTGAGCTCACTCAGTTAGTGAAGACAATCACTGAGCCCAGGAGGCTTATGTAACCGTTGTAATTCATTCCAGCCACTGGAGTAAACAGATTACTTTTATTATTTTGGAAACTTCGAATTTTATCTATTGGTTTAGGCTTGGATGCACAGTCTATCTCTTCCTGCCATGGTCTGTTTATCATATTCCTTATGAGTATCTTTTTCTATTATGGACCAGAATAAACTTCCGCAAAATATGTTAAGAAGATCGTCTAGATCCTAAAATTTTTTTCTTAAAGGGAAGTGTGTGGTGGTTCATGCCAGATGCAATTTGATTGGTCAAACTAGTTAAGCAAAACACATTTTATTTTTACACTACAGTTAAACTGCAGTCAAAATCAAAATTAAAGAAAAAAGTTAGCTTAACTGTAACTCTACTGAAATCCAAAATTAATTGATCTATGAACTAATACCAGTTAATTGTTGCAGTACAACAACATTCTATAAACAGTCCCTTGGCAAAGGCATATTCAGTAAAACAGATTGTCTCCCATGCAATTCTAGCAACTGGAAGAGAACCCCAGTTTTTAGCTGTAACAGAGAGAGGAACAAGACCTTCAACATTTACCTTCAAGATCCCAGCAACTGCAGAAAGGTAAAACTAAAAGTCCTGGGTCTTTGGGAGCTTAATCCCACTCATTCAGGCTGCTTCTGTTGTTCCAAATTAAAAAATACCATGGATCCCTCACAAGCTGTTTACTCTGTTGTCTTTGGAGCAGATTGTTCAGGATCTCTGTCTCAACATTTCTTCATAAAAAAAACCAGGAGCAAATACACCTCTTAAAACCATAGCATCGTCACATTTCCCTCCCCTTAAAGAAAAAACATCAATTTACAAAGATTACTTAAGTTTTAAAAACCTTTAGCCTGACACTTTTAACACCCTACAGCAAATATACATTACATTGTATCTAAGCATGCAAACATTCACTACCACAGTCCATTTCAGTCTGTTTTGTCCCACCACCGAGCACCTCCATCTTCCTTCATCAAAGTCATGACAACACATCAGTAATTACATTCTCTTGTCATGTTACATATCTGTTTTTAAATTGAATGGCTACAAAAAATATGCTTCATCAAAACAGTCTGGACTTTTTGTCCTTATTTTTTTCCAAAAGCCTTACAGATTCATGATCGGTATGCACAATATGTCTCCGACACATTCCTGGCAATGAGTGTTTGAAATGTTGCAATGCCAACACCATGCTCAAGATCTGTTCCTCAATTGTGGAATATTTCAGTTGATAATTTTTGATATTATGGAAAAATACTCAATAGGTCTTTGTATCTTCTCATCATCTTCTTACAAGTGTCCAGCACCAATACCCAGATCAATTACATCACTAGCCACCTTGAATGGCTTTGTGTAATTAAGTTGTGGCTAATACTGGGGCAGTGATTAACACAGCTTTCAGATTAACAAATGCCTTCTCACATTCCTCCATCCAGTGCAAGTTTCTGCATTTCTTCAAAATGTCAGTCGGTGCAGCACACACACTGATAAAGCTCAGCAAGACTTTCTGATTAAACCACTCAGTCCCAGGAATTGCAGTGTTTCCCTCTCCATTGATGGTATAGCAACCTCCCCAATAACTTTTGTTTTCACATCCCATGGAACCACCTACCAACATCAAATAACAAGACCCAGGAATGGGACTTGGGCTTTGAAAGGTGGCTGGTACATTTTTCATATCAAATGGCATGACTTTAAACTGGAACAGCCCATTCAGGGTCAAAACCAAAATTTACTTCACTCTTTTGGGTAAAGTAGATTAGATTCCCTACAGTGTGGAAACAGGCCCTTCTGCCCAACAAGTCCACACCGACCCTCCGAAGAGTAACGCGCACAGTCCCATTTCCCTCTGACTAATGTACCTAACACTACGGGAAATTTAGCACGGCCAATTTACCTGACCTGCACATCTTTGGACTGTGGGAGGAACGCGGAGCACCCGGAGGAAACCCCCGCAGACACGGGGAAAATGTGCAAACTCCACACAGACAGTAGCCCGAGGCTGAAATTGACCTTGGACCCTGGTATTGTGAGGCAGCAGTGCTAACCACTGAGCCACCATGCCGCCCCAATATCCTCAGAGTAAGCGCAAAGTAAAAATGTAAGTTGCTTCTCCCACCTTCTCAATACAGTCTTCCAACATGTAATAGGATATCAATCAGATTTTGGGACTACATTGACTTTGTGATGGTCCACACATAATCGTTGGATAGCATGTGGTTTTTGACATCATTACCATACGCGAGCGTCATTCACTGCAACTCAGTTTGATTTCATTGGCTCTGAACATGTGTTTAATCTCTTTTTGAACCTGTCCCAACTTTGGATGGTTAAGTCTATAGGATATACTTAATGGGAATAGCATTTCTTCTACCTACATCATACAAAGTCAGGTTAGTACTTCCCAACTTATTCCCACCTATCCTCCCCGTATGTGTAATAACACTTACAGGTCATTTCAGATTTTATCTGAAATTCACAAATTACCTATTTCTCTTTAATTAATTTCAGGGGTGTTCTCACCCATTACCCAAAAACTAATGGAAATGGATTGAATTTAGTTAATGTATTAGGTGCATTCCTAATTGCAAAATGTACAAATGGAATTCCTTTATCCCAAATCACTGTGTTAGTTTGACTCGGATCCCTCAACACGATCTTTTACATTGCTGCCACAGTTCTCATGCTCCCTCTGATTCTAGATGATACTCAGTGGGTTTCAACTATTTTCTTCGTAAGTCATCCATAGCTTCCTTCAATAATTTTGATCGAAAATGTGAACATTGATCCAATTGTATTTCTGTGGTAGTCCATATCAAGTGAAAGACTTGAGGAAATTTTCTACAACCCTTTTAGCCATGACAGTGCAAAATGGAATAACCTCTGGAAATCTAGTAGATCTATCCATGTTGGTCAATAAATACAGATTCCCACTTCTTGTTTTAAGTAAGGTCTTATCCAATCAATTAACACTCTTGTAAAATGTTTCTCAAATGTAGGAATGGGTATAAAGGGTACTAGTTTTCTCACTTCCCAAGGATTTCCATTTACCTAACATGTAAGACATATTTGGCAAAATTCAACACGTCATGTCCAGGCCAATAGATCTTTATTTTTGCTTGACTTTTTCTTCCTCCTAAATGATCCCCAGCTGGTAATACATGGGTTGTCTACAACACCTCCATTCTATGATCCACCAGTAATGCAACTTGATGAACTTCTGCCCAGTTCTCCTCATTGGGACATCATTGTTAAAATGGTGACATTCTGGGACACACTCGGATTCTTTAGCTGTGTATGCTTTTTGATACAACTGCTTTAGTTTCTGTTATAATCTCTCTGTGATAATTCAGTTAATTTCTCTGAACGAGAAATATCCACTTTGTCTTCCACCTGTTCTTGTTTTTTTTTCTCAACCATTTGATCAAACATAGTCTTTGACAAAATGACCTTTAACTTCCTTATCTTTATTCCTTGACTTCTCCTGCTGCTTCAGCTTGTGGCTTTGTAACCCTATTGCCACACAGGCTGGAAAAATTCCTGTTGCACCTCAGTTGTCTGTTTGTCCACTGGCTTTTTAACCACAGTAGGCTTCACTCCCCTGTGATCCAGCTATATCATTACTAACGATAAATTGGTTTACTGGAACTGAGAGTTCCTCCAGTACTCCTTCCACCATTTAGCTACATTTCACCAGACTCTCCAACCTCACTTTATATCATGGCACACTGCTCCTCTCACCATGAATTCCACATAATACCACTTTACCTCACAACACTCCTTCTGAATTACACACCTTCTCATCTCTCACCATCAAAGATTGACTTGTATCTCTTAAAATTTTAATTTCTTTCCCTGCTCCACTTGGCGTACGCACACACACAGGCTTTACCCTCACAAGAAAATTCTTTAAAGCGATCTGTCACTTTCTTCTCAACCAATCCCTGACCAGGCTGTACATTATGGTGCAGCTTTTTACCTTCCACTGTGCTTTCCTTTTCCATTTCAAGGAACCTCCCGGGCTCATCCCAGTGCTTTTTCTAACCCACCAACACTATGTCCCTCATGTGGCCCATCTCATTGCAATGAAAACAGCTGAGCTTTTTTACTTCTCTCTGCCCATCGCAGGTTCCCTGTTTACCCTGTAATAAACTATCTTTACTATCATCAATGGGATCTCCCTTTCCCTTACCGCTTGAGAATTTCACTTTTCCCCCATTTCTATTGTCGGAAGCCAAATTTTGATTTATGAACCAACTCTTAATCATTTGGCATTTCCATTGCTAATCTTGCTGTTTTAACTCTCTGCAATTTTTGAATGCCCTGTAAGTAATTGTCTCTCTAAGAGAGTCATATATTTGATCTATTTTCAATCCCTTTATCAAAAATACTTTGTTTGATCCTTTCAAACTCAATATGCATTTGACTAGTTTCTCTCCTTAAATTCCTGAAATGCTGTCTGTAGGTTTCTGGTGCTTTTATGTTGGCCTTTATCATGTCATTATACTCCCCAGATAACTCCTCTGATAGTGATACAAATCCCTCACAAGGTCTATGTCCAAATGAATTTTTGGATCAACAATAACCACATGATCACAGACTATTTCATTTGTTTCCCCACTTTCTCAAATGTAATGAGAAGGGTTCCTGTATCCTTCTCATCGAACTTAGGCAACACTTGGCCCAATTTAAACAGATCCCCATCGGCCTTTGGCTACAGTGGGATTGCTCTCTATCACTATCTTCATCCCCAGTTCTATTTTTCGTTTCTACCTTTGCAATTTTAAGTCGAGTCTGGCCTCTCAGTTCCAAGTTCAAAAACTCTCTCTGTTTCTCTTTCTTCTCTCAATTTGCCTCTTTCTTCTTTCTATTTCTGCTTTTCCTCTGCTTTCATTGTAATTCAAACTGTTTTATTTCCCTTTCTCTTTCTCTTTGTTCAGCCAGGACTATTCTTTCCTTTCCTTTGCCATTGCCTCGACTTTAAGCTGCTTCATGTACAATTGTATTTTAGACATTTCCCAAGATTCCAAATAGCATGATCCTTGTTCTGTGGGAGTTTGACCACACCCATCCAGGCTGCTTCTATTGTTCCAAATTTAAACAAAAACACCCATGTCCTCACACGTTGTCTACTCTAGTGGCTCTGGTAGCCTGCTCAGAATCTCTGCCTTAAAACTGTTCTTCAAAAAAAACCAGTATAAAATAACCTCTTAAAGTCACAGTATCAGCACAGTTCACTTTTCACTGCCCAGTTCTCTTTCAAATATTTCCTGAGTGTTGGTGGGAATGGTTGGTTAAACCCTGGACTCGCTTGCACATCGACTGTGCAGGTCCTTTCATGGGGTCAATGTTCTTAGTCATTATGAACATTGACTCAAAGTGGTTGGATGTGCATCGAGTTCATTCCTCAAACACACAGCTGCCAATTGAATAATGGTGCAAATTTGTTTGCAATACAATAAGTTCCGGAAGTGTTGGTCACAGATAATGGGCCATCGTTTCCCAGCAGGGAATCTGACAATTTCCTCAAATCAAATAGTCTTTAATAGATCAGGACAGTTCCATACAATGCACCATCCAATGGTCTGGCAGAAAGAACAGTCCAAACTTTGAAGGCAGGCTTAATGAAACAGTCTACAGCTTCACTCAAGACCTAACTGTCGCAGTTCCTGTTTGATGATGGGACCACTCGTCATGCAATGACAGGGATGGCTCCAGCAGAATTACTGTTGTAGAGAGGACTCTGTATCAGGTTAAATCTAATCTTCCTGGACCCTGGGGGGATGAGTGAAACCGCATCAAGAATGCGATTGTTGGACACAAGACCCTGATAAGTGAGACAGGATACTTCAGGGGTTTGGTGTAGGAACCATGGGAATGGCCCTGCATGGGTAAGAGGCATTGTCAGCGTGAGGTCAGGGTACAGTGATGTACAAAGTTCAGGGAGGTACAAAGTTCAGGGAAGTGGGACAGTCCTGAATAACACGTGAACCGTATGAAAATTGCAAACTCACAAACTCTGCGGGAGCGAAACATGCTGACCCCTCGACAGCCTTTCTGAATGTTCCGGAACCCATGGGTTCTCCCTCTCCATCAAGGGTTGAAGGTTCCTCCGAATCTGAGATGCCGGATGTTGTTGCCTCAATGCCTTTGGCGTCTGAAAAGGAGAATGAATTTCTTCTGAAATCCTCTGGGAGCAAGAGGGGGCCACTGTGCATTACACGCTGCCTGTATCAGAGACGGAACTGGAGGAACCTGACCCAGTGCTAAAGTGCCCAGGAGGAGCTAGAAAACAAAGATTCTGCCTCTGTCCTTGGAATCAGAGGGGTGGGAATGTCGTGATTGTAAGGAGGTCAGCAGGTGGACCTCATAGAATGTTTAAAGACCTGGTGATCAGAGTTCAGGACCGGTATGTTCCAATAAGGAGCAAGGGCAAGGATGGCAAGGTAAGGGATCCTTGGAAA
Organism: Chiloscyllium plagiosum; assembly: GCF_037043375.1. NCBI lineage: Eukaryota > Metazoa > Chordata > Chondrichthyes > Orectolobiformes > Hemiscylliidae > Chiloscyllium > Chiloscyllium plagiosum. The sequence goes on from NW_028270148.1 coordinate 95,254,410, forward strand.
CGAGGGAGGTTGTGAATTCGGTCAAAAGAGAAAAAACAGGGTATGTAAGGTTTAGGAAGCTAAAATCAGACAAGGCCTGCAAGGAGTATAACGAAAGCAGGAAAGAACTCAAGCAGAGAATCAGGAGAGCAAGAAGGGGCCATGAAATGAGCTTGGTAAGTCAGGTTAAAGAGAATCCCAAGGCATTCCATAACTTTACCAAAATCAAGAGGATAAACTGGGAGATGGTAGGATCACTCAAGGATAAAGGAATGAACTTGTGCTTGGAGGCAGAAGATGTGGGTGAGATCCTAAATGAGTGCTTTGTGTCAGTATTCACCCAGGAGAAGGATATGGAGGGTAATGAGATTTGTGTGGAGTACACTAACATGCTCGGGCACTTTGAGATTGAGAGAAAAGTGGTGTTGAGTTTCTTGAAATGCATTATGGTGGATAAGCCCCCAGGGTCCAATGGTATTGACCCGGTGGTAGTATTAGAGGTGAGAGAGGGGATTGCTGGGGCCACGACCAAGGATTTTTTAAATCTCGTTAGCCAATGGAGCAGTCCTGAGGTCAGAGGAGTAGCTAATGTTGTTCCTCTGTTCAAAAAGGGAAATAGGGATAATCCAGGAAACTACAGTTCAGTGGGTATCCCATCGGTGTTTGGGAAGCGACAGGAGAGAATTCTTAGGGACAGATTTACCCGAATTTGGAAAAGCGTGGCCTAATTAGGGACAGTCAGCAAGGCTTTGTGCAGGGCAGATCATGTCTTACGAACTTGATTGAATTTTTAGAGAAGGTGACAAAGATGATTGATGAGAGTAGAGCAGTGGATGTTGTCCATATGGTTTTAGTGAGGCATTCGACAGGACCCTCATGGCAGGCTCATCCACAAGCGTAAGATGCATGGGATGCATCCTGACCTGGCCAGCTGGATTCAGAGTTGGCTTGCCCATTGAAGACAGAGGGTAGTGGTGGAAGGGTGTTTTTCTGGCTGGAGGTCCATGACTAGTGGTGTTCCACAGGGATCCGTACTGAGACCTGTCCTGTTTGATATATTTATGACAGACTTGGATGAAAATGTAGATGATTGCGCTCGTATGTTCGCAGATGACACAATGATCAGTGAAATTGTGGACCGTGTAGAAGGTTGTCAAAGGATACAGTAGGATATATGTCAGTCACAGATACGGGCAGAGTATTGCATTCAATTCTGGTTGCCATATTACAGGAAGGATGTGGAGGCTTTGTAGAGGGTGCAGAAGAAGTTTATCAGGATGTCAGCTGGATTAGAGAGTCTGAGCTGAAAGGAGAGGCTGGAAAAACTCAGGTGATGTTCTCTGGAGGGGTGGATGCTGAGGGGACACTTGATAGAAGCCTACAAAATTATGAGATGCAGAGATGCAGAGGGGCATGCACTTAAGGTGAGAGGGAGTAAGTTCAAGGGAGATATGAGGGGCAGAGAGTGGTCGGAGTGCTGCCAGGGTTAGTGGTGGAGGCAGATATGACAGAGGAGTTAAAGGGACTTTTAGAGAAGGACATCAATATGTAAGGTATGGAGGGGCTGCATGGTGGCTGGGGCAGCATGGTGGCTCAGTGGTTAGCACTGCTGCCTCACAGCGCCAGGGATCCTGGTTCGATCCCACCCTCGGGTGACTCTCTGTGTGGGGTTTGCACATTCTCTCCGCGTCTACATGGGTTTCCTCCAGGTGCTCTGGTTCCATCCTACAATCCAAAGGTCTGCAGTTCAGGTGAAATGGCCATACTAAATTGCCCATAGTGCTCGGGGATGAGTGGGTTATGTGCATTAGGCAGGGGTAAATGTGGAGTAATAAGGTAGGGAATAGCTAAAGGTGGGATACTCTTCAGAGGGTCGGTGTGGATTTGTTGGGCCGAAGGGCCGGTCTCTGTCTGGTAGGGATTCTATGATTCTCTGATCTGCACCAAGGGCAGGAAGAAGGGGTCAGTTTAATATCGCCTCATGTTCGGCACAACATGGTGCACTGAAGGGCTCAGTCCTGTCCAGCTCTGTGTTCTATGTCCTATGTTCTGTTTTCTATGTTCTATGTTGTGTGTTCCATGCCCTAAAATGAGTTTCCTGATTAGGACTATCACCCGATCGAATCAGGGAGCTCACTGTTGCTGGGTCAAAATCCTGGGATTCTCACCCTTATAGTATTGTGGGTCAACCCTCAGCACATGGACTGCAGTGGGTCAAGACGGCAGCTCACCACCACTTTCTCAAGGGCAACAAGAGATAGGCATTAAATGCTGGGCCCGGCCAGCAGTAAAGGAAATCTGCACAACCCACAGAGTACTTTAAAAATGAGTCATTGTTGCAATGTAGCAGTGAATCTGTACACAGTGAATTCAGCAATAAGAGAAATGATCAAACAATCTGCTTTCAGTGATGTTGGTTCGAGGATAAATATTAGCCAGAAGACCATGGATGACATCACTGCTTGTCCTCAAAGGAGGGCTGTGGGAAATGTTACACCCAATGAGGAGCGTGGACTGGTGTAGTGTTACCAGCTCATCTGAAGTGGAATTCTGTCAGCCTCAGTCATGTGCTTGATCACATGACCCTGTGATGCAGAGGTGAGAATATCACCATAGAGCCAGGACTGTTACTTGTAGTTAGTGTAGACCTCGGAGGACAGAATTGTCGTGTTCAGTAGATTGATGTGAATGTTTTGTAACTTTGCTTCCAGTCACTTTTTCAAAGAATATTTGACATATTGAATAATTACAAGAAATTTATACGTTATTGCATTTCTCAACTTTTCTCTGAATTTAGACTGAGCCAATGCACAGGAGCTCAGCAGGTGAAACATATCTCCAGTATACTTTGTGAGAAGTAAGAGATCAGTATAATGGTCTGGCTCATAAAATGTATCTGTAATCCTCAAAATGAGGAAAAACATCCTATATGGTATCCACAGCACAATGAAAGTGCCAGAAATGGTGAACAATAAAGTGATGGATTTCCTTCGGCTCTGCATCTCTGGATCGTCGCTGTTCTGGGTGTTGCGTTGACCTTGCAGTGCTCTGCGGGTTCGATTAGCCATCACAATGTGTCGGACAGTCAGTGCATTGAGCAGTAAAATGAGAAAGTGTGGCAATAGTGGGTTTAAAATTGTGTCAATTCAGTCAAACCTGATCCATCCTGACAAGATAAAGTAGTCTGGTTTGAAATGAGCACCCCATTCCACATTGTTAATGATATAGATTGGACCAACAGCAAACTACAAGGGAATATTTTTGAGTGAGAACACAACACACACAGTCACGATCACCACAGCTGCAGTTTCCTCCCTGCAATATTTTGCTTTCAACCTCTGGCAACAAATGAGGACAAAGCGATCGACAGTGAAAGCGACCGTGAGCCAAACAGAGCAGTCAACAGCTGTGTAGTTGATCACCTCATTGATGCTCCTTATTGAGGTGAAGTGTAGAAATGAAAATGGGAAATAGCAGTAAAGCATGTAGTAGATTATCACATTGGAAATAATGACCAGGAGATCAACTGTCGTCATACCCACCAAATAAAGGGAGATCCCTTTGGATAGACCACAGCCTCCATGAGTTAGAAGGACAATTGTGTCCCATCTCGTCCCCCGACTAATTTAAATCCTCCCAAGTTGCTCCAGCAAATCTCCCCACAGGTTTGTTAGTCCCCCTCCAATTCAGGTGTAGCCCGTCCTCCTTAGACAGAACACCCCTACTCCAGAAGAGATTCCAATGATCCAAAATTATGAATCCTTCTCCCCTGCAACAGCTCTTTAACCTCACATTTATCTGCCCTATCCTCCTAGTCCTACTCTCACTAGCACATGGCAATGGGTGTCATCCAGACATTGCTACTTTCCAGGACCTATTTTTTAACCTCCTCCCTAATTTCCCATGTTCTCTTCTCAGAACTTCATCCTCTTCTCTTCCTCTGCCGTTAAAGGCTCACAATATTTCTGTTGTATCTTCCCTTTGGTGCAGACACAAAGCCAGACAGTTTGTTGTGGTCTCCAGCCGTCATCAGCCAAGGGAGCGGACATGTTGCTGTGCAGCACCACACTACATCGATCTTACACCCGCACCATGTGACAACAGTGTCCAGTTTGTATGAATGGTGTCATCCAAAATGGAATAAAATGAATGGAACGATATTGGTATCATTGACAGTCACGCATCACACTCCATGAGACACACATCGACACTTCCTTGGAAAGTCTTCCATATCTAGATTTATTCTCTCTTTAGAGAGCTAATCGACCCTCCCCAATTTACTCGACCTCACTCTTTCTCTGTCCAAACATAAATTACCTGAGTCCTTTGGTTCAGCACAACACACCATGTTTTTCACAGATTTTGGCTTCACTGTCTGCAGCCCAACAATGTCTCTTTCCCTGAACTCTAGTACCATGGCCCCTTTCACCTTCCCATTGCTTTCAGACAGGACCCTTCCTCAGGATCTGTTGTGCCTTTTCCAGCTCCAAGCTTCATCAACTCTAATTTCTCCAGCATCTGCAGGTCCCCATTGTCTCCTTATTATTGAAGTGATTGATGCTGGAAATAAAGGAGGTCAGTGATGTGTATATGCCCTGCATGACCTTTCTGTTACTCAGTGTGTGTTGTTACATTGATGATGTGAACCTCCTGATCAACCGGAATATTAGATCTACTCGTTCCCTCCTGGTCCTGTCGGTGCAGGGTAATAAACTGTTCGCTGTCCTGGTCTGGAATACACACACAAAGGAACCTTTAGAAAGTTCGGCAGGAAGTCAGGGTTGAAGTGGACACCAAGCAGGTTAATCAGTCTGGAGCCAGACAAAAGGGATTTCAATTGTATGAAGAAACTAAAGAATTTGGGATTGTTCCCTTATTCAAAATTTTGAAAAGTTTTGATAGATTTGAGAGAGACAAAATCCTTTGAGCAGAGAGTCAGTAACCAAAGGTTAGATAAAATCTCTTTGCCCATTCCATTCTTAATCTCTCTCCTGTACTTTGTGTATTCTGCTTGGATCGGGACTGAATGATGAAGCTGTCAGTGTGGAGCTGCCCTGCTCAGTTGCTGATATTTGCCCCAGGAATGGCAGACACGGGGAAATTAGTACCCCACACTGCGGGCAGGCTCCTGCTCCTGACGCAGGCCTTTCTCCAGCTCCAGGGGCAGGAGAGGAGACCCCAACACCAGCCCATGCCAGCCCTGTCTGAGGTTCCCACCCGGGTCAGTGCAGTCTCAGCCGCCTGGAGGAATGCCCAGCGCTGTCCGAGGAAGGTCAAGTCCTTCTCCAATCTGCCAGGTTACGTTGCACCATCTTCTCTCCAATACCTCACACTCACTCTGTTTCTGCTCCAGTACCCACCACCCACTAAAGCTCATCCTTTCCCACTCTCACTATTGTCTGCAACATCTCCCCCACTGGCTGTTATCCAGCCCAACCCCCAACACCACTAACCCTGCATGCCCTCTGCACTGCCTACTCACTCAGTCAGGGTACCATGCCATCCGTACCAACAGCACCAGCTGTGCCACCCACTTTCATCTCCCTTAATACCAGCCTCACTCTCTTTCCAGGAGGAGAACAGCCCAAACAGGACAGAAAGACTCAAGGCGGGAGGCAGGCTGCCTGCCATTCAATAGCTCTCCCATGATAAGGAGAGGATCCTGACTCTGACTGCCCCGAACAGGCCCTGGACTGGTACCGGAGGCTGCCCCTGACTTACTGCACAGGGAACCCCTGAGAGAAAGCTCTCCGCCTTGACTTGACTGGGGCCTGCTGACAACTCTGACAAGCTTCCTGGCTTTGTGTCTGTGCTCAATGGCAAGGTCAGACAGCAGTGTATGAGTCTGGCTGAGAGAGATCATGAGCAGAAAATGTAAGCCAAAGCAATGGGAGGAGGGATGCTTGAGCATCCAGGCCGGCTCTGAGTGAGTAAGTGTTCTGAGAGAAAGTGGAGAGCCTGGAGATGCAGCCTGGTCCAGTCGATGAGCTGGGTGTGTGGCCCTGAATGCTGCAGCGTTACAATGAGAGTTGTCAGTGCACACCAAGGGGCAGCATTGAAGTGCAGAAGAGTCCTGTAAGTGGGCTCGATATATGACATGGGGGGTTTTGAGGCTGGTAGATGTTGGATGTCAATGTCCGTGGAGATGGGGAGCATGTAACAGATGCCCATGGACTGTGCCCTGAGATGTTGGTGTCCGGTCTCCAATATGAAGGTCTTTCAGACCAAGCGGTGAGCTGCATCCACGAGGTACTCGCTGCGGTTTCCTTGTTGCGTTTTCCCAGAACCTGAGCTTGTTTGTTGAGTTTGGTATGATGTGAGGCTGAATATGAATGAGTTGAGTTGGGCTCTTAACACGGTGGTGTTTGGCCGTCACTAATGCCCATCAATCCCCATCTCCCTCCTGCCTAGTGAGAGTTTCCACACGCCACTTATCATAAACATGAAAGGTGGAGCAAGACCATCTTGATGTTTAGATGGGCCTCGCTGCACGTGTCACCTGATTCTGTCACATGATTTGCCATTGTCCACGTCACAAAGACCCCGATAAGATTCCGCCCAAAATTTATTCCCACAACAATCTGAAATGTACAGGCATTGAAAAACACTCACTCCCTCATGAACGCACACGGACACACACAAAGGGAGAGAAACTCAGATGTACACACACAGACTCAGACACCGACAACGACAGATACAATACAGACCAATTCTCATGAATTATTACTAACAGAAACAAAAGAAGTAAATCACATTTTACAATTTAGCTCTTTAAGTTGCAAGTACATTTAATTGATTGTCTACACTCTTGTGGTTTATTTGTTTAAAAGTAAATGAGAAATGTTTGGGTTTCTAAAAAATTTATGATGCTGTTTTGATGGAGATGTACTTTAATTAACAAGAGGGAAAAAGCTCCTTGACCTCATCCTAATGAACCTCCCAGCTGCAGATGTATCTGTCCATGACATGACGGGGAAGAGTGACTCCCACACAGTCCTTGTGGAGGCCAGATCCTGCCTTCACATTGAGAATACTCTCCATTGTGTCGTGTGGCACTCTCACTGGGATAAATGGGACTGATCTAACATCTCAAGACTTGGCTTCCATGAGGCACTGTGGACTATCAACACAATCTGTTTCCCCTCGAGTGGGGGATTTCAAGAGTGGAGGGAATATTTTTAATGTGAAAAGAGAAAAATATTAACAAGACATGGGGGCAACTTTTGTTACACAGAGTGGATAGTGTGTGGTATGAACTCCCAGAGCAAGTGATGGATGTGGGGTCATTTACAATATTTAGAAGCCATAAGAAAAAGTTTATGAAAAAGAAATGTTTAGAGGGATATGGGTGAAGCACAGGCAGTTGAAACTAGTTGAGTTTGGGATTCCATTCGGCATGGATTGGTTGGACTGTAGAGTCTGTTTCTGTGCTCCATGACTCCATGACTCTTTGACTCTTTGACTGTTTGACTTTACTCCAACACAATCTGCAGCCTCATGGCCCTGTATATTCTCCACTCACCCATTGCCATCAAGCCAAGACATCAATCCTGGTACAGTGGAGAGTGCAGGAGGACATGCCGGAGCAGCACCAGGTATACCTAAAAATGAGATGACAGCCTGGTGAGGCTACCAAACAGGATTGTTTGCATGTCACACAGCATCAGAGCCAGTGATAGACAGAGCAAAGCAATCCCAAAACCAATGGATCAGACCTTTGTTCCATATTCCCACCACATCCAGTCATGAATGTTGGTGGTCAATTGAACAACTCACTGGAGGAAGAATCTCCACAAATATCCCCATCCTCAATGACAGAAGAGTCCCACACATCTGTGTAAATGATAAATCTGAATCACTCACGTCAATATTCAGACAGAAATACAGAGTGGATGATCCAATTTGGGCACCTTCAGTGCTCCTCAGCATCACAGATACTGGTCTTCAATGCACTCCATGTGATCTCAAGGAATGACTGGAAAAGCTGGATACTGGATGTGAGTCCCGACAATATTCTGGTCATAGTACTGAAAACTTGTGCTCCAGAACTTCCCACTCCCCTAGCCAATTTGTTCCTGTACATTTACAACATTCGGAATTCTGCAGCGAGCAATGTGACTCCCAAAGTCTGTCCACCATCTGTGAATAACAAGTCAGGAATGTGATGGAATATTCCTCATTTGCTTGGATGGGTGAAGCTCTTACAACCCTAAAGAAATGTTTCATCATTCAGGATAAGGCAGCCCGCTCGATTGGCACCACATCCACAAGCATTTCCTCCTTCCACCAATGATGCTCAGTAGCAGCAGTGTGTACTGTCCACAAGATGCACTGCAGTAATTCATCAGAGATCCTCAGACAGCACCTTCCAAACATACAACCACTTCCATCAAGAAGGACAAGGGCAGCACATGGATGGGATCGCAAACAGCTGAAAGTTCCCCTCCATACCACACACCATCCTGACTTGGAAATATATTTTTCAAAATCCTGGAATTCCCTCCCTTAGGGCATTGTGGGTCAACCCTCAGCACATGAACCGCAGCCGGGCAAGACGGCAGCTCCCCACCGAGGGCAACGAGGGACAGGCAATAAATTCTGGGCCCAGCCAGAGAGACACACATCCTGAGAGTGAATAAAGAAACCTGCACAATCCACATAGTACTTTAAAAATGAGTAATTGTTGGAATGTAGCAGTGAATCTGTACACAGTGAGACCTCACATTCAACAATAAGAGAAATGATCAAACAATCTGCTGTCAATGATGTTGGTTAGAGGATAAATATTAGCCAGAAGACCATGGATGACTTCACTGCTTGTCCTCAAAGGAGGGCTGTGGGAAATGTTACACCCAATGAGGAGCTGGACTGGTGTTGTGTTACCAGCACATCTGAAGTGGAATTCTGTCAGCCCCAATCATGTGCTTGATCACATGACCCAGTGATGCAGAGATGTGAATAGACCACAGAGCCAAGACTGTTACTTAGAGTTTGTATCAACCTCTGAAGACAGAATTGTAATAGTCAGTAGATTGATGGGAATGTGTTGTAACTTTGTTTCCAGTCACTTTTTAAAACAATATTTTACATGTTGAAAAATTTCAAGAAATGGAAATATTATTGCATTTCTCAAATTATCCCTGAATTTAGACTGAGCCAATGCATAAATCAATGTGTTTGTACAGGAGCTCAGCAGTTGAAACATATCTCCAGTATAGTTTGCAATAAATATGGGATTGGTATCATGATCCGGCTGATAAAATGTATCTGTAATTCTAGAAATGAGGAAAAACATAATATATGACATCCACAGCACGATGAAAGTGCCAGAAGTAACGAGCAGCAAAGTGATGGATTTCCTTCGGCTCTGCATCTCTGGATCGTCACTGTTCTGGGTGTTGCGTTGACCTTGCAGTGCTCTGCAGGTTCGGTTAGCCATCACAATGTGTCGGACAGTCAGTGTATTAAGGAGTAAAATTAGAAAGAATGGCAATAGTGGGTTTGAAATTGTATCAAGCCAGTCAAAACTGATCCATCCTGGCAAGATAAAGTAGTCTGGTTTGAAATGAGAGCCCCACTCCACATTGTTAATTATATAGATTGGCTCAAATCCAAAACACAAGGGAATATTTTTGAGTGAGAACGCAACACACACAGTCAGTATCACCACAGCTGCAGTTTCCTCCCTGCAATACTTTGCTCTCAACCTCTGGCAACAAATGAGGACAAAGTGATCGACAGTGAAAGTGACCGTGAGCCAAACAGAGCAGTCAACAGCTGTGTAGTTGATCACCTCATTGATGCTCCTTATTGAGGTGGTGTAGAAATGAAAATGGGAAATAGTAGGAAAGCATGTAGATTATCACATTGGAAATAATGACCAGGAGATCAACTGTCGTCATACCCACCAAATAAAGAGTGATCCCTTTAGATAGACCACAGCCTCCACGAAATAGAAGGACAATTGTCAGGAAGTGCACTACAAAGAAAAGAGCAGAATCCCCAGATTAATCACACAAAATTACTTGGAAATTATGATACAAAACCAGGTCATTTTGTCCAATAGGTCTACGTTGAGGTTCACACTGCACATGTGTTTCCTCCCACTGACTTTATCTTACAATATTGAGATATTATTCCTTTCAGCCTCATGTAGTTACTGAGATTTCCCATCAGGTAAACTCACAAATGTGTAGAAATATTGCACAGATCGGAAGGAAGCAAAATCTTTCTCAAACCAGAATCCCTTTACAGAGACGTGCAAGGCTATAATTAAACAGAAGGGTGGATGGGGGTGGGAGGGGCTGCCTCATTTGAACATTGACTAATTTACATACAATTTTCTGAAGCTAATTGTGAGCTCAATTGACCACAATTGTGTGGGATATATTTTATTAAAAAGGTTTCACAGGCAAAACAGTATGGGCAGAGTACTTTCCAGCAGTGTTACGTCAGGGACACTGAGACAGATAAAAATCCAGCCATATCTTTGTAAGTGGAGATGTCCTCAGTGATGTTTCCCATGAAGGTGGTAGATTGAGCTCCAGTTGGTTTCAAGGACTTTGTGTTGTTCAGTCAGGACATTAAGAAACATACCAGAGGAAAGAGGGGGCTTAAAGCCTTAAGATAGGTGTGTTGTTAAGCCTGAGACTCAAACAGGAGACCACAGGCAGCTGTCCCCATGGGGATTGTAAACGTGGGAGGAGATCAAGACAAGAAGGTTCAAGAGGGCAGATAGCCAAGGGCAGGTGGGATCTGTATAACAGGGACATAATGGACCTAGTCCTGTGTAAGGAAACCATTGAGAATAGCAGCAGCCTGAAAGGAGAATGTACGATCGTTGCCTTTAGTCTTTAAACAGTGTATAAACTATCTACTGTTCCCATGACTTGTCCGGACTTGTCCTACCTGCCTATCTCCTTTTCCACCTATCCACTCACCCTCTCCTCCCTGACCTATCACCATCATCCCCTCCCCCACTCACCTATTGTACTCTATGCTACTCTCTCCCCACCCCCACCCTCCCCTAGCTTATCTCTCCACACTTCAGGCTCTCTGCCTTTATTCCTGATGAAGGGCTTTTGCCCGAAACGTCAATTTCGCTGCTCCTTGGATGCTGCCTGAATTGCTGTGCTCTTCCAGCACCACTAATCCAGAATATAAACTATCTACAGCATTGGAGCTCCAGTTACTGCACAGAGTGTGCCTTTCCAGGAAGTTAGTGATGTCTCTTTGTTACAAATCAGTTCCAATTGTGTCTCTGGGTATTCTGTGTCTGTAGCTTCAAAGATCACCTCAGGCTTTGAGCTCTCATACCTCCAGCTCTTTGTGAGCATTAGACCGAGACCTTTACAGTGGCCTGTAAGCTCCTGTACAACACTGTATGAAAACAGGGACATTTGCAAGGCTTTGGTGTGCTCACACCGACATCACTTTCACCACAGATGAGGTTCACCAGGCAGAAAGATGGCCACAGGATTCAGGAATCTTGCTGAATTCTCAAAACTGGAAGGTGTCATTGTTTACAAGCATGTTACTATTGAGGTTTCAGTGAGACAACAAGGGACATTTGTAAATATTAAAGGGGCTCACTCCCTAAGTGTCCAATTAGTCAGCAAGTATCGACAAAGGCTTCTCCAGGTATGTGTGTGTATTCCAGGGAGGGGTCAGGTCTTATATAACCTTCAACACCCCTTGGTTCCATCATGGGAAACGTACCACAGCCATTGGAGAAATGGATTCTGGGAGGGAAGGGCTATCTATTGAAGAGATGGCCCATGAGACTATAAGATCATGAGACATAGGAATAGAAGCAAGGTTATTTGGCCCATCGAGTCCACTCCACAATTTAATCATGGCTGATGGGTGTTTCCATTCCACTTCCCCGCACTCTCCCCATATCCCCTAATTCCTTGATCAAGAATTTATCAATCTCTGCCTTGAAGCCATTCAATGCCTCGGCCCCCACGGCACTCCGTCACTATAAATTTCACAGGTCACCACTCTCTGGCTGAAGAAATATCTCCTCATTTCCATTCTAAATTGACCCCCTTTAATTTTAAGGATATGCCCATGGGTCCTAAACTCCCCACCTAATGGAAACAACTACCCAGCGCCTACCCTTTCTAAGCCATGCATTGTCCTGTAAGTTGCTATTAGAATTCCCCTCAACCTTCTAAACTCTAATGGATACAATCCCAAGAGCATCAGCCGATCATTGCATTTTAGGCCTACCATTCCAGGGATCATCTGTGTGAATCTCTGCTGGACACGCTCCGTGCCAGTATGTGCTTCCTGAGATGTGGGTCCCAAAATTGGACACAGTACTCCAAATGGGGCCTAACTAGAGCTTTATAAAGTCTCAGTAACACATCACTGCTTTTACGTTACAACCCTCTTGAGATAAATTACAAAATTACATTTGCTTTTTTAATCATGGATTCAACCTGCAAGTCAACTTTAGAGAATCCTGGACTAGCACTCCCAGATCCTTTTGTACTTTGGCTTTATAAATTTTCTCACCGTTTAAAAACGAGTCTATGCCTGTATTCTTTCTCCCATAATTGCAAGACCTCACATTTGCTCACGTTGAATTTCATCAGCTATTTCCTGGGCCACTCTCCGAAACTGTCAAAATGACCCCAGTGAGACACAGGAGATCAGGTGTTGAGTGACATTGCAATAACATTCAAACAAGCACCAAGTCGATCTGTCAAAGGGATTAACGTCCTGCTCAACACCACAATGTCACCTCAAGCTATGACCAGTGACAGGACCGTTGTGTTTCTGGCAAAGGTAACGCACGTACTGAAAAGGATGCTGGGACACACACCATCAACAAGCCCTGGTTAGTAAACCCCCAAGTCAACATCCATCCCTAAGACCAGCCAAATGAATGACAGCAATAACTACACATCCATCCTCATGTGGATATATTTAATGAAGGTTATCAGCCATACCATTCCTGTAAAGACATCATAAATTATTCCCCGTGTTCTCCCATATGGACTCAGTGTGATTTCTTACATTGTTCCTGCCTGCTGCACTGTAGCCTTCCCCATGTGCTGCCAGTAGTCCTGGAGGCAGGCGGCTGACTCTAATATCCCTTTGTCTGGAATGGCCTTGGGGGTGGTCCTCTGTTTGGCTGAGTCTGTCTGGGCCCTGACATGGTGAGGCTCTCCTGCACAGTGTCAGGAATCTCCTTCATCACCATGGCTCTCAGAAGCACTGGTATCAGTGGCAGAGGGGAGAGGAGTAACTGTCCCCATCAGGAGTGCCCTGACAGGTACTCCCCGATGGTGACTGCTCCTCCACATGTCCCACTCTGAGGTTCACTTGGCCCTCTCTACTTTCCTGACTGAGGGACAATGACCTGATGATGATGTCAGATACCTACATCTCCTTTTCCTTTGCATATTGAGTTCAGTGATAATGCAATGGATCACTTTAACAACTCTAACAATCATCCTAATGCTAATCCTAACCTTAACCCGAGACCTAACCAAAGTCCTAACCTTACAATAAACCTCTACACGAACCCTAACCCTGAACCTAAGGCCTCATTCTAAACATAGCACTAACGCCAACCCCAACCCTAATCCTAACTTGATGAAGGGTTTATGCCTGAAATGTCAATTCTCCTGCTCCTTGGATGCTGCCTGACCGGCTGTGCTTTTCCTGCACCACACACTTTGACTCTGATCTCCAACATCTGCAGTTCTCACATTCTCCTCATCCTAACCTTCAAGCTAATTGTCCCCAAAATCTGAACCCAAACTGGAACCTTAAACCTAACCCTGAAGACTAATCATAACCTGAATCCGAAAACTAATTCTGAACTCAAAAACATTCCTAATGCAAACATCTCCTCTAATTCTAACCCTCACATGAATCTAACCCAAATTGTCACCACAACCCTAACCATAACTTGAAACACTAAACATAAGCTAATCCTAACCCAGCCATGACCTAAGCCCGAGATCTAACCATAACAAAAATTGAACACCCAGCCTAACTCTATTGCAAATCAGCATGTATATTCCACAGCACCTGATTGACCAACCTCCACCAGAGATTGGGATGTGCTTGTGACCACCCCCCACTCCCTACCGCTCAACAGATATGCACAAACCCATCAAGATGTGATGCTTCATGAGACACGAGCCCAAAGCCCCTGTGTAGCTCCCTGTTCCCCCTCAGTGGGCAATGCTGCTCACTGAGGACCGGTTACAGGGACCAACTGTTAATCTGTTATAAATGAACAACAGATTAATGACCTTCGTCTTCATCTGTGATCATTTAAGAGGATACAGGCCTTCTCTGGGAAATGAGTTGAACAGAGTCTGAAAAGCCAACATTTCAGAGGAGATGCCAACATTCTCCCTCTGCCAATGGTGATAACATCTCCCTTCTTCTGCCCTTCCTTCCTGGAATAAGCTTCGTCCCTCTGAATCTTACCTCATGCACAACCTCCTGCCTCCTCCTGCCCCTCAGCCTTTAGCCTCCCAGTGGGTCTCCAGGTGAGTGACCAACTACAACATCTCCTTCTCCTCCATCAGAGTCAGTTTGGCCACACCTCCACTGATCCTCGTTCTCTCACTCAGCCTCTTGCAGGACATCAACCACATAGTCCAGACATGCCCACATCTACCACCCACCTCTGCTAACTCTACCCGATAACTGAGAGACTGGGGAAGGCTCACTCCTCGGCTTTGGGCCTGCCCTGGACGGGGTGGATGATATCTCCACCTTTGCAAAGGGGTTTGTGAAAGATGGCGCTGTCACAGGTGACACCAGGGTTAAAGTTCACTGTCTAACCTGCTCCCTCAACAATAAAGGTTCAGAACTCTCAATGCTGCCTCCCCATAGCTGAAGGATATTTACACAATCCCACTTCCCCTCAGCTGCCTGCTCATCCCCACAGCCCTGTACAATGACGGCTGGAGCTGACTTGCTGTTCACAGCCTGACCCTTCTCCCAGTGGATACCTGCCCTCACCGTGTGCTTCACTGAGGAGGCCCCTGGCACCATGTGACTTGGGTGACCAGCTCTTGGTCCCACTGTGAAGGTCATTCAGGTGTGTGAGCACGTGGACCGGGTACTATCCCATCGACCTGCCTGATCCCACTGACCAACCTCAAATCCAGGCCCATGTCCCAGCAACAGACCCAGACACATGGCAATTAAAAACCCAGTCGGAGAGAGCTTTGGGATCCAGAAATCTGAAAGTACCTGTTCCTCCCAGACAAGGACCATTTAGCACACGTCAGGTCACAGATTCCTCATGTCCTCATGGAACTAAACTAAAATTCACAATTTACAGCATGAGCTGTTTCTTGTAGGAACACCTGAAACTGGATCCAGCATGAGGAGAGAAAGAGGGAGGGTTTATACACTGAGAGATATATCAGGGGAAAGAACAGAGTGAAAGTGGGATTGAAAAGATAACAAAACCTGCTTCAGCTTCTGATCAGGAACCCTGAAGATTGCGAGGAAATGGTAGTAAGTGAAAGCTATCTGTTCAATTGTTGGTAATTCTATTTTCAGAGAAGGGGGGCGATATCAATTGTTGTTGACAGATCTGATTCATCAGACATTAATCCATTATATATAGGAACTAAATCTCTCCTGTGATCTTGTGCAGTTGCAGAGAGTGAAATTAGTTTGTGGTCTTTGAACCAACAGGCACAGTTAATTTTAATAAATATTACACAATACAATCTTCACCTACACCGGACGATTGAAGGAGAACAGTTGGGCCAGATCCATCTCAGACTAGAGACTCATAGAAACATACAGCGTGGAAATAAGACCCTTCAGCCCAACTTGTCCATGACACCCAGACATCCCAAATTAATCTCGTCCCAGTTATCAACATTTCATCCTTATCCCTCTAAACCGATTTGTCAGTATCTAGATGCCTCTAAAATGTTGTTATTGTACCAGCCTCCACCACTTTCTCTGGCAGCTCCTTTCTAATACACACCACCCTCTGTGTGAAAATGAGGCCCTCTCAGTTCATTTTAAAGCTTTAGCCCCTCACCTTAAACCTATGGTCTCTGGTTCTGGATTCCCCTACCCTGGGGAAAAGGCCTTTAGCTCATCACCCCATCCATGTTCTTCATGATTTTATGAACTTCTATAAGGTCATCCCTCAGCATCCAATGCTGCTGGAAATTAGCCCCAACCTATTTAGCCTCTCCCTATAGCTCAAACCCTCCCATCCTGGCAACATACCTGTCAATATCTTTTGAACCTTTTCATGTTTCACATCAGCCTACCCATAGCAGGGAGACTAGAATTGAACGCAGTCTTCCAATGTCCTGTACAGCCACAACATGACCTCCTCCCAATTCCGACACTGAATGCACTGACCAATAAAGCCAAGCATACCAAATGCCTTCTTCACTATCCTGCCGACCTGTGACTCCACTTTCAAGGAATTATGAACCTGCATTCCAAGAATTCATTGCTCCGCAACAATCCCCAGGACCTTACCATCAAGTGTATACATCCTGCCATAATTTACCTTTCCACAATGCAACACCTCATAGTTAGCTAAATTAAACTCCATCTGCCACTCCTCAACCCATTAGTCCACCTGACTGAGGTCCTGCTGTACTCTGAGGTAACCTCCTTGGCTCTTCACCACACCAACAATGTTGGTGTCACATGCAAACGTACTAACCGCACTTCCTGTGTTCATATCCAAATCATTTATAGTAATGACAAAATGCAGTGGACCCAGCACTGATCCTTGTTTCACATCACAGGTCACAGGCTTCCAGGCTGAAAAGCAACCCTCCACCACTCCCCTCTGTCTACTACCTTCAAGCAAGTTCTTATCCAAATGGCTAGTTGTACAGAGATGGCATGTGTCCTCAAAACTGAGGAATTTTGCGAGGAGGATCGAGTGTTTCACCTGTGAAGTGAGACTGGAAAGGCTTGAATTGGTTTCAGTCAAATTCACCGATGTCAAACCGGTGTTCTTCTCCGACCACTGCCTCCTGCTGTTCAGCAAGGGAACGTAGAATCCGAACGTGAAACTGCTGATCCCAGAAATCATGGAGAAGTTCAAAAGGGGTTCCACAGGTTGGAGAAACGTGAATCGCTACATTGAGTCTCCCTCAGACTTCTGGGAAACAGTCAAGGGGAACATCAACATGATCTTCATTCTCGAAGGTCTTCTGAAGGTGAGAGAAAAACGGGGGAGAACTGTGAAAACTCCAGAAAAGTGTGCAGATCCTACACCAGGTGTAGATGATGGGGGTCGATGTCATGGAGGATCAACAGGAGGTGAACATTCAGCAAGTCTCGCTCATTAACTTTGAAGCCTCCATGGTAATATCCTGATCCAGGGTCTACACAGTGGAGCAGGATGAGACGAGATCAATGTTTGTTCTTTGAGAAGTTGCACAGGGAAAGCTCTGTGCTCAGAGCCCGAAGGGAGAAGGTGGATCTGTAAGGCTATCTCAGACTAACATCCTGAGGATCAGCAAATCATTTCATGCCGGACTATGTGATAGGAAGCCCACAGACAGTGCAGCCTCCCAGTCATTCCTCCCTCTCATGGTAGGTCTTAGACGACAGCAGCTGGGAGAGACTGCACCAGCCTCTATCTCTGGGTGTGCTGACCAAGACCCTCGAGTCCTCAGGAAAGAGTATTACTCCAGGAAGTGATGGCTTACCAGCCAAGTTGTATTCAATTCTGTGAGACTTGATTGGCCAGGACATGCTGGAATTGGGCAACAAAATGCCTCCAATAGGTAATTTGTGTAAATCCATGAGTAAAGGTATCATCTCCACATCTGCAATCAGAAGGGGGAGAGGGACAACTGACGACTAATTTAATTGCTGAATGTCAATTAAAATGTCCTGAATAAAGTCATCACCATCCGGGACAGTTCTGCTTTGGGATCAGTGATTCACCCCGAGCAAATCTGATCTGTTGAAGCAGCCTCACAATACTCAGGGATAGAATCACCTCCGTACAGGACAGGGGAGTTGGAAACCTGCCTCATCAGCCTGCCTCATCAGCCTTGACACGATCTTACGTACATCCATGGGGGGGGTTTCTCTCCAAAGTAGGCTTTGGAGAGCGATGCTACAAATGAACCATACTCCTCTACACCAACATCATGAGTGCAGCCTCAATCATTGGTTGGGAAACAGAAAGCCCACTCTCTCCTTTCCTGTTGTATTGTTGACCTGGAGGTGCCTGAATCACTGTCGAAAACAATTCAGGCATTTCTTCCTCTTTAGCAAATGTCAATCTACTGAGAATCTCCTTACAAATGTTTATCAATCCACCATTGCTCATTTATGCATCGATTCACTTTTTAGATTCAGGACCCGAGTTTCAGACTCTAATTCTTTATTCTCCATCTTAACAGACAATTTAAGTGTTTTAAGATCACTCTTCCCCAATACAATAATATTGTAAATTCATGCTATTGCATTGTGTCTGTTTGTTTTGGAGAAAGCAGATTAACTTGCTGCATCCTGAAGAAGGGCTTATGCCCGAAACGTCGATTCTCCTGCTCCTTGGATACTGCCTGACCTGCTGCGCTTTTCCAGCAACACATTTTCAGCAGTTGCTGCATGCTTACACCTGTTCTCTCGTATCAGTTCAAAGCTATGAGATGTAACAGGTTAGTCCTTTTAAACTGCTATTTATGTTCAAATAGAGCAAGTATCATTATAAATAATAACAAATAAAGGTGAGATATCGACAGTGACCGTGTAACGTAACGCATGCATTATTGAGAATATCCCTAAAATGGGAAAGCAGTACTCCAGAAAGAACTCTGTCCTTGAATCTATGCGGCATATGAGGGAAGGGTTTGATCCTGAATATTCGGATTCTGAAGCAGAACACCTTCATGGATCCAGAGCGTGTTTTTGTTGCTTTTCTCTTTCACTCACAGATTTACAACTTCAATTGGCCTGTTGAATCTCCCTGCTAACTGAGCTTTATCCCAAGTTCCCAACACTCTGACAAGATTGAACGAATATTCCACTGTGCCGGTAGTGTGGTTCCCCAGAAGAGTAGCAATCCCTATCCAATAAAAGCAAAACCCACGTTTCCAATCTATTCCGTTTGCACCAGCCCCAGAAACCTCACCAATCATCGGTAAATCCAAAGCACTTCCTCCTGGAACCAATCCTTCTAGCCACATGTTCATCGGCTTAATGTGTACTCAGAGTAACAAGGGGATCAGCCTTTCAATTTCTTGCCTGATTTCCTGCATTTTATTGATTGGCATTAATCACTCTTGCTCCCTGCTATTGTCATTAGGTCATCCAGCTGGAACTGAGAGTGTATGAGTTCCCTGTTTGGGGCTCTGAATCTGATCCAATCAGGGAGCCCTGTCTGAATTAAAAGGATGAATGTCAGGAATATTGAGATGCTGAATACCTGACTCAGTAAGAGGCTACTGTCAAAGGAGATGCATTTGTAAATAAATGGGTGATTAATGACAGGATGCCAGCCTCTGAAGTATGATTTCACAACCAGACATTGTTGGTGTAAATGTGCACCAGGACCACGGGCTCTTCACTTTCCACACATTCCCATTCCTGCTTCTGTCCCTATCCAGTAAACACCGCACCCCAAGATATGTTGAAGTTTTTCTGTGAGGTTCTCGACCTCGGCACATTGAGACAATATACGTTCCAGGCTTGATTGAGCATAATGATTGCTGGACAGCAAGGGTTCAATGATGAGGGAGTGAAATGACGCAAACCGAGGGTTGAATTGCATGAAGTTAGAAGTGTCTGAGATGAGTAAGTCTTTGAAGAGAATAATGGAAACTACTGGCATTAAATGGACCTAAAGGCTTCTTGTTGCCTCTTGATGTATGACTAGGATAAGCGTCTAAATGTTTATGGGTGGCCTGAAATCTTTCCAAGATTGAAATGAATGAACAATGCCTCACATTTTCTATATTATATTGCACTGACCATTGTGTGTGCATTCACTCACTGAACCTGTCCTTCCCCCTCTCAGCGTTCATATGTTCTCCTTGTATTTTACTGTCCCAACTGACATTTTGCAATTAACAGACATCGCACATGATCCCACCATCTCAGCCATTGACAGATAATAAGTGGCTGTGCCTGGAGAAGTGGTCCTTGTGGCACTCACTAATACCAGCCCAACAACATGAAGATGACAGATTTATTCCTTCTCTTTGTTTTCTGTTCTTTATCAGTCCTCAGGCCAAGTCCCATTTCCCCATCACTGACAGCATTGATACCCGCTAAAATGTTTCCAAATTTGACATTTCTGCATCCTGGAGTATGCAAATCCCTCCCTGGCCTTACTCCACCATCTCACTTGAAGCTGATCCATCCCATCATCAGTCAGATGTTTAGGTATCTACTGTGGACATGTGCAGTACACTGCAGGGAACAGAGAATAACTCATCCCCATGTGGTGCTGTGCAGATTTTGTGTCGCAGAATCAGCTCTGAAACATGTCCAGGACACTCTTATCCTGGACGGAGGATCATTATTGATTGGAACTTATGTAATCTTTGAGGGTATTTTCCAGTGACTCATTTTATTTGTTTCAATTATTGCCTGAATTGGAGAAGTTATATTTGAATCAGAAGTTGTATCCATGCAAGGTGAGGCATTCTATTGTGACGTTAGATTTACGAAAACCTACAATGTGTTGTCTCCATTAACCAACTATCATCCCTTCACATAACAGGGAACCAGGGAAGCCACATCCCTCTGTTGAGGAGAATATTTCTCAGAGAGACACTTAACAACCGGGATTTAATTTCCATATGGTCAAAGGCGAGGGAAAGAAGACACTGAAATGAAATGAGATTTCAGTGTTTGATAGATGGTGCTGAAGTGTCAATGCTGGTATACAGGGTGGCACAGTGGCTCAGTAGTCAGCCCTGTTATCTCACAGAGCCAGCAGGTGGGTGTGGGTGGGATAGCCTTTGCAGGGTCGGTTTGGACTGGGTGGGCCCATTGACCTGCTTCCACTTTGTAAGAATTCTATGAATTTATTCCACATGCATTTTCCAATATTTCCTACTGACTGATTGAGATTTTTTATAATCCAATAAACCTCAGTTCTAAAAATAGACTATCACAACTGGGAGTAAACTCACCGCTGTCACCTGTTTGTACAAATTCTTAAATAAATGAATTGATCCACATTGTAATGTCACAGTCCCCCACATTAAGTGAGAAAGCATTACTTTCACTTCAATCATTTTTGTTATTTCTTTCAGTTCCTGTAAGACCCTGAAACTGAGTGGATGTGTAGATCCATACTCATGTGAAGGAAATGAGAGTTTTAGTAAATTATATTGCCTTGGAATGAAAATGTTATACTAGTACCAGACAGAAGTGTTGTGACAAGAAAAAGTTCTGAAGAGATTGTTTAAAGCTAAGTACGTTGACCCTCTGGTAGCTCCATGAAGGAATTTACTGCAGTTCCAGTTTAGAAGTGACAGTCACAAGTTATTTAACCAAGTGATAGATACAGGGATTCTCATGTAAATATTCTGTGAGAGTTGTTTTATTTAGAACGGCACTGGGAGTCGTGTTTTGTAAAATATATCAAGGTCATGTCCTTTTCTTTCATTTATGGATGTTTCGAGGGTAATGAGAATTACACATTTCCTCCATGTTCATTGCTTTTGAATCTGAGTTATAAGTAAGTAGTTTGTTTCATTCTACTTAATTGTAATTTCTTTCGCAATAAATTTCTGTTTTGTTGTGGAAATAATATTTGCAGCATTGTGTGTTTGCGATTCAGCAAGAGATCTCTTTGTTAAATCAAAACAAGTAAGGTTATCATCCATCAAGCTGGATTTGTGTTTAGGATCTGGCTTGTTCTGTAATTAATCAGCTGGTATCAGAATAGAAGTGAGGCGATTAAAGACTAATACTAACTCCTGAGGAACTGATAAACTAACCCCACTCTTCATATAGATTGCGCCTCAACTATATCCATCCAGATCCATTATATGGCCCAAACCCTGATCAGACATCCACACTGAGTTTAATACCATAGTACCCATCCCAAAGTTACTACTCTGTCACTCTGCATCAGAGCCAACACAAAATAAATTCCCTCAGTCCCTGCCAAACCTGTAAGACTGCAACTGCATGAGACACTGGTTGGCTCACACACATGAGGTTTTGTGTACAATATTGGTCATCACCGAGCAGTGAGGACAGAATTACTCTGAGGCGAGTACAGAAGATATTTACAAGAATAGTATTAGTATGTGGGAATTCCTGCGTTCAAAATCACACAAGACCAGGTTATAGTCCAACAGGTTTAATTGGAAGCACTAGCTTTCAGAGAGCTGTTGCTTTGTTGTGGAGTGGTTGTGGAGTACATAGTTGTAAGACCCAGAATTTATAGCAAAAGTTTACAGTGTGATGTAACTGAAAGTATACATTGAAAAATACCTTGATTGTTGAGTCTCACATCTGTCAGAATGGCCACATTAGTTTCACTTCTTCAATATGTAAATCACAAAACCTTTTTCAAAATTTACATTCGCAGGTGAACTTTAACAATTATCTGATAATGCGTTGAAGGTGTTAGCTCCCTTTGTGCTGCTGTCTGTTCCATAATGTTTAGACTGATTCTAATGTTAAAAATTAATTAACAGAATATTACATGAATTCATGCAGTCTTTGAGCAAAGTACAATGTAACTCTGCAAGTACAATACATCTCAAACGTATGTGTATGTGTGCATGTGGACTCTAACCTGGTGTTGTGTGGTTTCTAACTTTGTACACCCCAGTCCAACATCTGCAAATCATGGAAATTACTGCAGCTTTGATGAAAGATGCTCAGGGTAGTGTCATTTCCATAAAGAGAGGTGCATGAGTTTTGATGTGATTGGGATGTACAAAATAATCAGGGTCTAGATTGGGGGCATGTCTCCCCGAACATAGAAACATTTACCAGGAGACACCAAGTGAGAAAAATTATTGGGAGGATTATCAAGGACATGAGGCCTACCATTTTATTCAGAAGTTGACAGTGCGACTGGAAATCACTGCCCAGTCCTGATGACGGCTTGAGGTGACCAATCTTAACTCATTTACCGGGAACCTGGAACTTCACGTGAGGTGTAGAAACCCTCAACGCTGTGGACCATGTGCTGGAAAGTGGGATCAGAGCAGCTTGTTAGTTTATTCAATTGATGCAGACATGAATGACCTCTTTCAGTGCCATAACGTTCGTGCATTTCTGTGCTATTGCAGAAAGACTGAGGAATGATGAAGTGAATTCACTTGGTCGGTTAATTGGCCTGTTTCTGTGTTTTCCATTTTCACCACTGGGAAGACTGTGGATTGTTAAAGTGAACTCTACAGGGCTGTGTCCACCTTCCAGTTGTGTCCTGAAGAAATGTTTCTAGCTTCATAATTTTTACGCTGCATAAATCAATTTTACATGGGGATGAATACTATTAACTCAGGTTAGAACATAAGAATTTTACAATTCATTAGGTTAATATTGCTTCCTTGTTTAGTTGTCTCATTACAATGTAAAGATTTTAAAAAGAAGTATTATGAAATCTTGTATTGTCAATGCACTGCTGAGTATTCAGATGATCAATTTAAACGTTAATTGCCCCGACATGCTAGAACAAAATAGACAGTCAGAGATACCTTATGTTTATCATATTTTATTATACAATGGATTGGAGCTGTCACATTCAGTAATTGCAGTAGTGAACTGCCTGTTTTGATTCACATTGTATCGTTTATTCATAAAATATCAATAAGCACATTCCAAAATTATTTGAGTCAGGTAGTGCAGAGAATGCAATTAAAAAGTCACAGCTCCCTATTTGCATTTTGTATTATTTGCTGACTAAATGTCAGCCAAACTAGAACATTTGCTAAACTTGACAAGGAATTGTTCACTTTCCAAAACAAACTATGTAGGATTCAGTGAGTTAACAGATCCTCAGTTTACCATCACATAGAGGGCTCAGATCATGGTTTACACCTTTAATGATGAAACAAACCTTTCTCAGCTCTGTTAGCATTGTCCATCAAACAAAAGTATCTTCACAAGTCATGGTTTTGTAACATAAGTGACCAGACGATTTGATGTAACCTGAATTGGAGCATGGGGAATAATTGTGACTGTGAGAGCGGCTCCTTTTTTGAGGTAGTTTGGGTGTCAGCGCTGACTTCCAAAAAAATCCTTGAATAATAATTATTGTTTTATGTGCTGTTGCATTGTTTTGGAAATTTGGGGAAAATAAAGATCAAAGCAACACAATGTAAAAAAAGGAGGAAACTGTGTGGGAGAGTTCACAGCACAGGAGCAGGTACGTTTATGGCTTTTAAGTGTAGTCTTGCTGAGTTTTTTTGTGTATATCTACAATATGTGGTTGAAGGAGTTCTTTTTGGTTATAAGTTTTATTGAGACCAGTCTCTTGATTAAAATGTAAAAATATAAAGCATTGGCACTACATTAGCCAGTAGCAGTGTCCTTTACAGCAGTTAGGCTGTAGTTGTTTTCTGGGTGTGTAGATTATTTAGTTGCAAAGATGACCTTTAGTAGAGTGATGTACTTTTCCTGTCAGATGTGGGAGATCTTCCATGTTACTGATCAATATGTCTACAGTAAATATGTTTGGTCGTGAATCCTATCCTTGGATCAGTTGGAGCAGCAGAGAGGAATTCTGAGACAATGATGAATTTTCAGGAGTTAGGGGGTCTGATGGATGGCAGCTATAGGAAGAGAGAACAAAAGCAGATACAACCAAGTAGACAGTTTACGTCGAGGAAAGGCAGTAGAGGGATATAGGTAGTGCAGGTGTCTCCTGTGGCTATCCCCATTTTAAAGAGATATGTTGTTTTGGAAAATGTAGGGTGTGATGGACTCTTTGGGGAATGTAGCATGGACAGTCAAGTTTCTGGTACCAAGACTGGCTCAAATGTAATGACTGGTACGCCAGTTTCCAAGCGAAAAATTGTGATAGGGGACTCTCTCATCAGAGGCACAGACAGACTTTTCTGCGGCCAAGAGCCACTGTTGCCTCGCTGGTGTCAGGATCAAGGATATCTCAGAGAGTGTGTAGAATATTCTCAAAGGGGAGTGGGACCAGCAAAAGGTCATTGTGTACATTGGAACTAACAACACAGGAAAGAAAAAGGATGAAATTCAAAAAGGAGGATATGAGGTTAGGCAGGAAATTAAAAGGGGGTCCTTGAGGGCAGTAATATTTGGATCACTCTCAATGCCACGAGCTAGTGAGCATAGGACTAGGAGGATAGAGCAGATGAATGACTGGTTGAGGAGCTGGTGCAAGGGAGAAGGATTCACATTTTTGGATCATTGGAATATTTCTTGGGGTAGAAGTGATCTGTATAACAAGGACAGATTGCAACTGAATTAGAAAAAAACTAATTTACTGGCAGGGAAATTTGCTCGAGATGCTCAGGAATATTGAATCTAGTAAGGTTGGAGTGGGGATTACGGGAATGGTGGGAGTGCGGGGGTGGGGTGGCGTGACCAGACAGATAGTGAGGAAAGAAATCAGTCTGAGACTGACACAGAAGGGAAAAGGAGCAAGTCCAATTGTCAAGGCAGGAAGGCTGAAAGCAGAGAATGAGGCAAGACTGACAAATTAAATTTCATTTATTTCTCCACAAGATGCTTAACAGGGAAGGCAGATGAATTGAGGTCGTGGTTAGGAACATGGGACTGGGATATCATAGCAATTACTCAGATGTGGTTCAGGGGTAGACAGGACTGGCAGCTGACAATTGCAGGATAGAAATGCTGTAGGAAGGAAAGAAAGGTGTCAAGAAAAGAGAGGAGTTGCTTTTTGATAAGGGATAACTTTACAGCTGGACTTATGGAGAATATTCCTAGGAATACATCCACGGAAGTTTCTTGTGTGGAACTGAGAATGAAAAAAAGGCTGATTAACTTATTGTAATTGTACTTGCGACTCCCCACTAGTCAGTGGGAAATTGAGAAACAAATTTGTAAGGGGATCTCAGTTATTTTCAAAAATAATAGTGCGGTAATGGTCGGGGATTTTAGCTTTCCAAATATAGACTGGGACTGTCACATTATTAAAGGTTGGGATGGAGAGGACTTTGTTAAGTGTGTATATCTTTTTTTTAAATTTCAGTATGTGGATGTAACTTTTAGAGAACCTGCAAAACCTCACTTTCTCTTGGGAAATAAGTCAGGGCAAGAGACTGAGGTGCAGTTGGGAAAGCATTTGGGATCAGAGACTTGAATTTTGTTCGTTTAAAATAGTGACGGAAAAGAATAGACCAGATCTAAAAGTTAAACTTCTAAATTGGAGAAGGCCATTAGGCAAGATTTGTGGGGGTGGATGTTCTCAGATAAAGGCACAGCTGAAAAAAGGGAAGCCCAGAAAGAATATGTTCTTGTTCGAGTGAAAGGCAAGGCTGGTAGGTATAGGTTTTGATGGAGAAAAAGAAGGAAGCATATATCATGTATAGATATCATGAGATCGAGTGAATCCTTCAAAGAGTATAAAGGCAGTGGGAATACACTTAAGAAGGAAATCAGGAGGGCAAAAAGGGGACATAAGATAGCTTTGGCAAATCGAGTTGTGGATTATCCAAAGGGATTTCACAAATACATTCATGACAAAAAGATATCTAAGGTGAGAAGAAGACACCTCAAAGATCAGCAAGGTAGCCGACGTGTCGAGCACTAAAGATGGGAGAGATACGACACAAGTATTCGTTTACTGTGGAGAAAGTCCTGGAAGATATACAATGCGGGGAAATAGATAGTGACATCTTGAAAAATGTCCATATTACAGAGCAGGATATGCTGGGTGTCAAGTGATGTATAAAGTTTGATAAATCCCCAGGATCTGATCTGTGGGTAGCTGGGGAAGTGATTGCTAGATCCTTGCTGAGATACTTGGATCACCAATAGTCACAGGTGAGGTGCCCAAAGACTGGAGGTTGCCTCATTGTGCCACTACTTAAGAAAGGTGGTAAGGGAAACCCAGCAAACATTACACAGGTGAGCCTGACATTGGTGGTGGGCAAATTGTTGGAGGGAGATCATCAGGGACAGGATTTATATGCCCTCTGCATTTGGATAGTCAAGGACTAATTAGTGGCTGTCTATATGGATTTGTACGTTGGAAATCATGTCTCACCAACTTGATTGAGATATTTGAGCACGTAACAAAGAGGATTGATGAGGCAGAGTGGCAGACGTGATCTATATGGACATCAGTAATGAGTTTGACAAGGTTCCTCACGGTTAAGAAGGTTAGAACACATGGAATAGAGGGAGGACTAGCTATTGGGATACCGAACTGGCTCGAAAGTACAAGACAGAGGATGGTGGTACAGGGTTGCTTTTCAGACTGGAGGCTTGTGACCAGTGGTGTGCCACAAAGATTTGTGCTTTTCGTTATTTATACAAATGACTTACATGTGAATATGGGAGGTATGGTTAGTAAGTTTGCAAATGTCAATAAAATTGAAAGTGTAGTAGACAGTGAAGAAAGTTAGGATTAGAATGGTGCTGGAAAAGCTCAGCAGGTCAGGCAGCATCCCAGGAGCAAGAAAATCAACCTTTCGGGCAGGTGCCTTTCCTGATTAAGGACTTTTGCCCGAAACATCGATTTTCCTGCTCCTCGGATGCTGCCTGACCTCCTGAGCTTTTCCTGCGCAACTTTAATCTTGACTCTAATCTCCAGCATCTACAATCCTCAATTTCACCTCGTGAAGAGACTTATCTCAATGTATAACAGGATCTTGATCAGATAAGCCAATGTGCCGAGGAGTTGCAGGTGGAGTTTAATTTAGATAAATGCGAAGTGCTGCATTTTGGAAAGGCAAATCAGGGCAGGACCTGTACACTTTGTGATAAGGTCCTGGGGAGTGTTACTGAACAAAGAGACCTTGGAGTGCAGTTTCATAGTGACTTGAAAGTGGAGACTTCAGTAGATAGGATAGTCAAGAAGTCATATGGTATGTGCTCCTTTATTGTTCAGAGCATTGATTAGAGGAGTTGTGAGGTCATGTTGTGGCCAGACAGGACATTGGTTAGGCCACTTTTAGAAAAGTTGTGTGCAGTTGTGGTCTCCCTCCTGTCCGAAGGATGGTGTGAAACATGAAAGGGTTTGCAAAAGATTTACAAGGATGTTGCCAGTTTTGGAGGGTTTGGAAAATAGGGAAAGGCTGAGTAGACTGGGTCTCTTTTTAATGGAGCTTTGGAGGCTGAGGGGTGATCTTACAGAGGTTTATAAAATAATGAGGACTGTGTATAGAACAAGGTCTTTCCTCTGGGTTGGGAGAGTCCCGAGGTAGAGAGCATAGTTTCAGGATGACGGAAAAAAGATTTAAAATGTTCCTAACGGAAAATCTTTGTCATGCAAAGTGTGGTGCATGTATGGAATGAACTGCCAGAGGAAATGTAAGAGGCTGCTACAATTGCAACATTTAAAAAAAAGTATTCGGATGGATAAATAAGGGGGAAAGGTTTAGAGGGATATGGGGGTAAATGGAATGCTATTATTATAGAATATCTGCTTAGCAAAAACCATTTGGACCAATGGGTCTGTTTCCTTGCTCTACATCTCTATGAAACTTTATTGCTGGAACAGCACAGCAGGTCAGGCAGCATCCAGGGAACAGGAGATTCGACGTTTCGGGCACAGGCCCTTCTTCAGGAATGAGCAGAGAGTGTTCAGCAGGAGAAGATAAAAGGTAGGGAGGAGGGACTTGGAGGAGGGGCGTTGGAAATGTGATAGGTGGAAAGAGGTCAAGGTGAGGGTGATAGGTCGGAGTAGGATGGAGGCGGAGAGGTCAAGAAGAAGACTGCAGGTCAGGAAGGCGGTGCCGGGCTGGAGGGATCCGGCTGAGACAAGGTGGGGGGAGGGGGGATGAAGAAACTGGTGAAGTCCAAGTTCATCCCCTGCGGTTGGAGGGTTCCCAGTCGGAAGATAAGACGCTCCTCCTCCGACCGTCGGGTTGTTGTGGTTTGGCGGTGGATGAGTCCAATGACCTGCATATCCTCGGTGGAGTGGGAGGGGGAGTTGAAATGCTGTGCTACAGGTTGGTTGGGTTGGTTCGTCCGGGTGGCCCAGAGGTGCTCTCTGAATCGCTCCACAAGTAGGCGGCCTGTTTCCCCAATATAGAGGAGGCCACACCGGCTGCAGCGGATGCAGTAGATGATGTGGGTGGAGGTGCAGGTGAATCTGTGGCGGATATGGAAGTTTCCTTTGGGGCCTTGGAGAGAAGTGAGGGGGGAGGTGTGGGCGCAAGTGTTGCACCTCCTGCGGTTGCAAGGGAAGGTGCCGGGAGTGGAGGTTGGGTCGGTGGGGGGTGTGGATCTGACAAGGGAGTCGCGGAGGGAGTGGTCTCTACGGAAAGCTGATAGGGGAGGGGAGGGAAATATATCCTTGGTGCTGGGGTCTGTTTGGAGGTGGCGGAAGTGACGGCGGATGATGCGCTGTACATGGAGATTGGTGGGGTGGTAGGTGAGGACCAGTGGGGTTCTGTCCTGGTGGCGGTTGGAGGGGCGGGGCTCAAGGGCGGAGGAGCGGGAAGTGGAGGAGATGCGGTGGAGGGCACCGTCGACCACGTCGGGGGGGAAATTGCGGTCCTTGAAGAAGGAGGCCATCTGTGTTGTACGTATTTTGAACTGGTCCTCCTGGGAGCAGATGCGGCGGAGACGAAGAAATTGGGAGAATGGGATGGCGTTTTTACAGGGGGCAGGATGGGAGGAGGTGTAGTCCAGGTAGCTGTGGGAGTCGGTTGGTTTGTAGTAGATGTCCGTGTTGATTCGGTCGCCTGAGATAGAAACAGAAAGGTCTAGGAAGGGGAGGGAGGAGTCCGAGACTGTCCAGGTGAATTTGAGGTCGGGGTGGAAGGTGTTAGTGTAGTGGATGAACTGTTCAACCTCCTCGTGGGAGCACGAGGTAGCGCCGATACAGTCATCAATGTAGCGAAGAAAAGGATGGGGGGGTGGGGCCAGTGTAGTTGCGGAAGATGGATTGTTCCACATACCCTACGAAGAGGCAGGCATAGCTGGGGCCCATGCGGGTGCCCATGGCTACTCCTTTTGTTTGGAGAAAGTGGGAGGATTGGAAAGAAAAGTTGTTCAGGGTGAGGACCAGTTCGGTCAGTCGAAGGAGGGTGTCGGTGGAAGGGTACTGGGTGGTACGGCGGGAAAGGAAGAAGCGGAGTGCTTTGAGTCCTTCGTGATGGGGGATGGAGGTGTACAGGGACTGGATGTCCATGGTGAAGATGAGGCGTTGGGGACCGGGGAAGCGGAAATCCTGGAGGAGGTGGAGGGCGTGGGTGGTGTCATGAACGTAGGTGGGGAGTTCTTGGACTAATGGGGACAGGACCGTGTCGAGGTATGCCGAGATGAGTTCGGTTGGGCAGGAGCAGGCTGAGATGATGGGTCGTCCGGGGCAGTCAGGTTTGTGGATTTTGGGCAGGAGGTAGAAACGGGCGGTGCGGGGTTGTGGGACTATGAGGTTGGAGGTGGTGGATGGGAGGTCCCCTGAGGTGATGAGGTTATGGATGGTCTGGGAGATGCTGGTTTGGTGGTGGGGGGTGGGGTCATGGTCAAGGGGACGGTAGGAGGAGGTATCTGCGAGCTGGCATTTGGCCTCAGCGGTGTAAAGGTCAGTGCGCCAAACTACTACTGCGCCTCCCTTGTCAGCTGGTTTGATGGTGAGGTTGGGGTTGGAACGGAGGGAGTGGAGGGCTGCGCGTTCCGAGGGTGAGAGGTTGGAGTGGGTGGGAGGGGTGGGGGAGTTCAGGTAGCGGTTAATATCGCGGCGGCAGTTTGCTATGAAGAGGTCGAGGGCAGGTAGGAGGCCAGCACGGGGTGTCCAGGTGGACGGGGTATGTTGGAGGCGGGAGAAGGGGTCGTCAGAGGGTGGGCGAGAGTCTTGATTGAAGAAGGCACGGAGGCGAAGGCGACGGAAGAATTGTTCGGTGTCACTCCGTGTATTGAATTCATTGACCCGAGAACGTGTGGGAACGAAGGTGAGACCTCTGCTGAGGACTGATCTTTCATCCTCAGAGAGGGGCAAGTCTGGAGGGATGGTGAACACACGGCAGGGCGGGGAGCTAGGACCTGGTGTGGGGCTGGAGCTGGATGTGGGGGCGGAGTTGGACATGGTGATGGAGACCGGCGGGGGGGCGGGGTTAGGCGCGGTGACGGAACTCGGCTGGGGGGCGGAGTTAGGCGCGGTGACGGAACGCGGCATGGGGGCGGGGTTAGGCGCGGTGACGGAACTCGGCCGGGGGGCGGAGTTAGGCGTGGTGGCGGAACGCGGCGTGGGGGCAGGGTTAGGCGCGGTGACGGAACTCGGCCGGGGGGCGGAGGTAGGCGCGGTGACGGAACTCGGCCGGGGGGCGGAGTTAGGCGTGGTGGCGGAACGCGGCGGGGGGACGGGGTTAGGCGCGGTGACGGAACTCGGCCGGGGGGCGGAGTTAGGCGTGGTGGCGGAACGCGGCGTGGGGGCGGGGTTAGGCGCGGTGACGGAACTCGGCCGGGGGGCGGAGTTAGGCGCGGTGACGGAACTCGGGCGGGGGCGGAGTTAGGCGCGGTGGCGGAACGCGGCGTGGGGGCGGGGTTAGGCGTGGTGACGGAACGTGGCGGGGGGCGGGGTTAGGCGTGGTGACGGAACTCGGCCGGGGGGCGGAGTTAGGCGCGGTGACGGAACTCGGGCGGGGGGCGGAGTTAGACGTGGTGGCGGAACGCGGCGGGGGGGCGGGGTTAGGCGTGGTGACGGAACGTGGCGGGGGGCGGGGTTAGGCGTGGTGACGGAACGTGGCGGGGGGGCGGGGTTAGGCGTGGTGACGGAACGCGGCGGGGGGGCGGGGTTAGGCGTGGTGACGGAACGCGGCGGGGGGCGGGGTTAGGCGTGGTGACGGAACGCGGCGGGGGGGCGGGGTTAGGCGTGGTGACGGAACGCGGCGGGGGGGCGGGATTAGGCGTGGTGACGGAACGCGGTGGGGGCGGGGTTAGGCGTGGTGACGGAACGCGGCGGGGGGGCGGGGTTAGGCGTGGTGACGGAACGCAGCGGGGGAGCGGGGTTAGGTGTGGTGACGGAATGCGGCGGGGGGGCGGGGTTAGGCGTGGTGACGGAACGCGGCGGGGGGGCGGGGTTAGGCGTGGTGACGGAACGCGGCGGGGGGGCGGAGACACATGCGGCGATGTAGTCCAAATGTAGATTGCTGACGTCACTGGGGGCGGAAGTAGCTGCGGCGACCACGGAGACAGAGTTCTTCCCCATGGCCGCGGAGGTCGCCAATCTGTTGGCGATTGTCTTCATGACGATCGCAGAGCAGGTTGTCTGTGCGGCGATCCCGGAGGCGGTTGTTTGGGCCGCGATCATGAAGGTTGCGAGGTCGGTGGGGGCGGAAGTGACGTCATCGTCGGCGGCGTGTAATGGCGCCGGACTGGTTTCTTCTTCTTGACCTCTCCGCCTCCATCCTACTCCGACCTATCACCCTCACCTTGACCTCTTTCCACCTATCACATTTCCAACGCCCCTCCTCCAAGTCCCTCCTCCCTACCTTTTATCTTCTCCTGCTGAACACTCTCTGCTCATTCCTGAAGAAGGGCCTGTGCCCGAAACGTCGAATCTCCTGTTCCCTGGATGCTGCCTGACCTGCTGTGCTGTTCCAGCAATAAAGTTTCAACTTTGATCTCCAGCATCTGCAGACCTCACTTTCTACATCTCTATGACTCTAACTACACCCAGCATGCTAGGAGCAGTCGAACAAATGTTTCATCAATAGATAAATATCAGCACACTGAATCTCAATTCCCTTTTAGAAATCAATCCCCGTTCTCTGTTTGCAATGATAGGGCCTTGTGCGAGGAGAAAACTGAATTGATGTTTTGAATTCCTTGACCAACATTCAGAGGGAAGTGTTCGGATGAAGAACGATTGCATTAACTCTGTTTCTCTCTCCAAAGATGCTGCCATACCTGTTGAGTTTTGCCTGCTATTTCTGTTTCTTTTTCAAATATCTGGTATCCACAGCACTTTTATTTATTTTATGAAAATGTTTCACTTTCCAACCTACTTCCCAGAAGTAATTCTTAGAATTGTGGAACCCAACTGTACTGAGGTGTTGCATCAGTCCATCAAGCTTGTGCCATCAAGGCTCGATGAATTCTGGTCTCGTCCCAGGGAGTTGTTAAATATTGTGAGCTTTCCTACATCAACAACCCTCCCAAGCACTGAATGATCAGATACCACACCACTCTCTGAGTGAAAGCCTTTTCCTCAAAACCCCTCCAAATCTTTTGCTATTCACCTTCAAAATTTTGCCCTTTTGCCATCTGCCAATTCCCTGTCCCAGTTAAATATGGAGATCTTCCATTGCTCTCTGGGCAGAAGTGGAGAATGTTTGATCAGTGACATCCAATTTCTGTTTTATATTCTGTCTCTTTCAGTTAATTTCCTACTGATTTTGGTTCTCTTACAGGGAAAGTGCGGCCTCTCTAACTGCACAACCCGCTGCCTGCTGGCTATGGCAATATCAGATCTACTGTTCATTTTTGCTGAGATCATGCTTTGGTGATTGAAAGACCTTTACTACCCAGGGTGTTTCCTGGACATCACCCCTGTGTGCCGTGATGTCTATGTCCTGGTTCGTGCAGCCACAGACTGTTCTGTCTGTTTCACTGTCCTATTCTCTTTTGATCGTTTTGTCGCCATTTGCTGCTTGAAAATGAAGAGCAAATATTGGGAAGAGAAAGCCTTG
This sequence comes from Chiloscyllium plagiosum, assembly GCF_037043375.1. Classification (NCBI taxonomy): domain Eukaryota; kingdom Metazoa; phylum Chordata; class Chondrichthyes; order Orectolobiformes; family Hemiscylliidae; genus Chiloscyllium; species Chiloscyllium plagiosum. The sequence continues at coordinate 95,288,153 of NW_028270148.1, forward strand.
GCCGTGGCTCTGGCTGCAACCAGCATTCTACTCGGTTCAAAAAACATTCCCTTAGATTTCCGGTATAAACCTGGAAGGATAGTTGACAATGTTCCAAGGCACTGCTATATAAAGTCAAATTATTTTACTGATCCTAGGTGGCTGGGATTTAGGTGGTTTGGTTACATTTTAACCCCTTTCATCCCATTCGTGTTAATTCTGTGGATGAACACTGACGGTAAGGCACATTTTAGTGGCCAGTCGCGTCCACAAGAGCCTGAGGGGTCAGAGGAAGGGAGCGAGTCACAGAGATGCAGAGATGGAGAACCGGAGGAAGTTGGTGATTTCCCTCCTCACCATATCCATCAGCTTTATACTGCTGTGGTTAGTTTTCGGTGCAAACACTTTAGCATTAAACCAACATATCGTTTGATTAAATTTCACTTTACGTGGGCTGGAGAAATGCTTTAGGATTTCAGCTACAGCACAAACACATTATTTTATGCAGTGAACCTGCCCAGGTTCAGAGCGAAGTTCAGGAATGTGGTGCAACAACTGGTCTCGTAAATCCTTCACTTATGGTGGAAAGAGCCTGGAGGAGAGATTCAATATGACGGACTGGCTGTGAGTGATGGGCTCAGCTGGAACATCGCATTTTCACGGACCTTTGGGTGAGTGTTATAGATCGGCAGGAGGGGTCTCTGCATTCCCCCTGCAGGGGCGGAGGGAAAGGGACAGAAACAGTCGTTCCTGCACCATCGTAATTGTCAGACTCTCCCTGTTCAGCTCACAAGAAACACTTTATTACAACCAGGGAAAGGCTCCAGGTGCTGGTGATTCCCTCATCTGAGTTGGTCGTTGGAGATGCACATTTGTTTGTGAGAGACTTTATTGATTCCACCTCCTGACTGCTTACTTCACATGTATATTACTTTCTCTCCCCCTCTGCCTCTTTCTGTCTGTCTTTGTTCCTCTCTTCCTCTCTTGCATTGACCTCCATCTCTCAGTTTCTTGCTCTGTCTCCCTCTCTCACTTTTTGTCTCGCCTTGTGTGTCCCTCCCAGTCTGTATTGTTCTGTCTCTCTACCTGTCTATTTGTCTGTCTGTCTCACTGTCTCCCTCTATGTCTATCCTTCTTTGTCTCTCTGTCTATCTCTTTCTCTGACTCTCTGTCTCGCCCTCGGTCTCTGTGCCTTTTGCTCACAAAGAAAATAACAGACACTTGTTGTCTCAGTTTACGACATGTTCATTTGCATTGACTCAAATCCTTTCCTGATCCCTTCATTCACTGATCTTTTCCCAGGCAGTGATTTAGTAAAGTACAAAACACACAGAAACAGCCCACAATACGTTGACACATTACTGTAATTACTGTAAGTAAGTCTGCTGGAGTTTGATCATCTCCTTTTCCTCTCCCTGTAGCTGTGCGGGAGGTGTGTACATATGTTTCCCTTACAGTTTGTAAGGGTCTTTGTGTGTGGGGGGGTGGGCTTCATTGTCACAGCATTTCTGTGCGCGTGGATATGTGTGCATTCGGTATGTACATGGCTGTGTTTCTTTCTCTGTCAATTTGTCTGTATTTGTGTGTATTTACGTGTGTGTATATGTGTGTGTGCATATGTGTGTGTGTGTGCGTAGATTTGTTCTGATTTCTCAGTATGACTGTTAAATTTCACCAGATTGTGAAGGAGCCGTGCTCCGAAAACTAGTGCTTCCAAATAAACCTTTTGGACTGGAAACTGGTGTTATGCGATTTTTAAATTTGTACAACCCAATCAAACAAACGCATCTCCAAATCATCAGTATAACTGTATTTGTATGTGTGTGGATGTGTGTGTATTCTGTACATACATGGGTGTGTCTCAGTCTGCCTGTTTTTCTGGGTGTATACGTGTATGTGCACATGTGTGAGTAGGTGTGCTCCCTTCTGCATCCTGATTTCCTTCCTGCGTTTATTGTGTGTGCAGGAATGTTGCTGTAGTCTTTGTGTAGATGCGTTCCCAGCTTTCAATTGGACGGTGTTATTGTGCGTCTATGCACGTGTGTGAGATGCATGTGTGTATGTTTGTGTGTATTTTTGCTTTCCAGTATGTTCCTATTTCTCACTTTGACAGTTTTTCTGTGTTATAGGTGTGTGTTCTGCGTGTATGTGTATGTGTGTGTGAAGGTGTGGGTGTGTTTCTGTGATCCGCTGTGTTGGCTGTCTCTGTCTGATCATGACATTCCCTCTCCTGAAAAAAGTTCAAATGAACCCTTCAGCAGTTCACGGTGAACATATTGCTCTAAGTAGCGCATTTCTTGCAAGCTGGGAAATATCTAAATATCAATATCTGTACCGCCTGCACCCTGAGAGCTGAACTGTTACTCCAGTTCAAGGACCTAAGCCGAATGAACAAAGCAAGACAGGGAAATATTCAGTAAAAGGCAGGATTCCAGTTCTTCCATCCTTCTTTGAAACAAGGAGCTGTTTGTGTCCATACATAAATATTGTTACATATTGGATCATTAGGCCATACAGTGTGGGAGGGGAATTAGGCCATTCATCCCGAGTCGTTCTGGCATTTGATCATGAGGGAATTCTATTGTCCTGCATTCTCCCCTTAACTTTTGATTCCCTGATTAATCTGGAACCCATATATCTATGTTTTTAATATATTTGTTGTGGACCAGGCCAGACCTGGTTATTTACAGAGTACCGAATGAAACACAAACAAAAGAGAACAGAATACAGACTAACTTAACCTGTGCGAAAGCCCAACAGACTATCTCAACTTAATACTTGTTCTAAATTACTGCACAAATCCCCATAAACACCTCTTGGCAATACAGGTAAAATCAAACATACGATATTACAGGAGATATGTCAGAGAAAGATTCAGCTTGGAACAACTTCTTTCATGTAGCTGTTCTTTTTACCAGCAGTCTGAAAGACTGACTGCTTTCTAACACCAAACGAAACTAAACCAGACCGGAATAATGCTGAGCTTGGAGAATTGGCCACTCCCCTTTCATTGTGTTTTTTTACTTGAAAGCCTTTTGTCTGAGGCAGTGTCTGTTAGCTATTGTGAAGTTGGCCCTAAAAACCCATAAAAACTAGACACCCCAGAACCGCTGCATTTATAAACAGTGTAAGAGAACAAAAGAATAACACAACTTTGGTAAAGGAGCAGCATCATCACACACCTCAACATCCTGGTCTCCACAGTCCTCTGCGGCAATGATTTCCACAGATTAAACATTCTTTCACTGACGAAATTCATGCTCATCTCAGTTCCAATGGTTGTTCCCTTCAGTCTGAGGCTGTGCCCTCAGGTCCTAGTCTCTCTGACATGTGGAAACAGCTTACAAACAGAAGTTGAAATGGGAGGACTCTTCACAAAAGGAAGTACAATGCTGGTCAGAGGCTGTGAATGACAGTCTCTGGGACTGTTTAGAATTGGTGAACTGGACCGTGTTAAAGCACTCAGCAGAAAACCTGGATGAGTAAACACCACCATCACGGATGTCATTAGCAAATCCATGGAGGACTGCGTATTAAAGAAGTCAATCTGTGTCTTGCTCAAGTGTTCACCTTGGGTCAACCAGGGAAATCCACTTCCAACTGAAGATCAGATGGATAACATTCAAGAGGGAAGAGCCAGACCTAAACAGGAATCCAGATCTAACCTCCGCAGGGTCATCAGGGATGCCAGGAGGGAGGACCAGACACATGAGAGGGCCATACATACCAAACAGACTCCCACTGCCTATGGCAAGGCCTAAAGATCATTACGGGATGCTAAATAAAGCAAAGAATGAAAGCGGACAAAGACGCAAAACACTCTGAGGTGCTCAATGCTTTCTGTGCTCAGCTGAGCAAAATGCCAGGGGCGCAGTGACACCTGCTCCAACAGCCCCTGACACGACCGCACATGTCAGAACAGCTTTCCTGAGGGTCACCCCAAGGAAAGCGACAGTCTTCAATAGAGTCGCTGGCTGTACATTTCGATCCTGTATGGACCAACCGGCGGAGGTATTCACCAAAATCTTCAACATCTCCCTCCAACAAGTTGAACTCTCCATCTTCTTCAAGAAGACCACCACCATCCCCGTATCTCAGAAAGCACATCCAATGAGCCAACTTGTCTTCCCAAATATTTTTGTGTCATCTGCACACTTGGCAACAGTGCAATCACTTCCTTCCTGCAAGTCCTTCATTTACACATTATTTCATATTTTACTTGTATAATATACATAACGTATTGTTCTATGTTGGTGCTGTTTGTGTCTGTACAAATATTTATGTGTATTGGAGCTGATTGTGTTTACATGTAATATTATTGTGCATATTAACGTTAATATTGTTAGTATTGGAGATGTTCGAGTTTATATCCAAATATTGTTGTTTACTAGAAATGTTCATGTTTGTATGTATTTCCTGTTATGTCATCTAACTTTTCCTATTTATACATCAATACTGTATTAGTTCATCTTAAAGTTGTGCCTTTCTTCTTCCAACCAGCAATACTGTCTCTGACCAGGTAGGGATGCTGCTGAGCTCCTCCAGGACTTTGGGACAGATCTGCAATCCCAGCACCGGCCAGAGGAGCGGCAGCACAGAGCAGCAGTGGTCCTGTGTTAGCGGTTATGGGGACTGATCAGGCAGGGATACCCAGTCTCTGATTATTGTAGAGTAAACACATATTCTGGATGTGGGGGTGAGAGTGCAGGGCAATGCATTAAAGAGCACTGGAGAAAGAGAGAAGGTTGAATTCGGATTTAGACAGTTTAAAAACTTGCAATAGGGAGATAATTCAATGGAGAATAATGGGGAGAGGATTAAATAGACAATAGGGAAGGGTTAAGTGGAGAGTAATAGGGAGAGAGCTGAATACAAGAAAAGGGAAAGGGTTAAAGACAGAAAAGTTAGGGAAAGTAACAGAAATTAATAGGGGGAGAATTATATAAAGAATAAGAGGGAGGGTCCCAACTAGAGCGAGAGGCTTAATACAAGGGAAGCTGTTGGAATTGTAATGTGGTCTGCCAGATGGATCTCATTGAAGATGAGATCCCTGATTGATGCTGAGAACCTGGTACAATCAGGGAGTCCTGGCTGATAGATATGAGCAGGAGTGCCAGGGGCTCTACTCACTCCGGGAACCAGCTTTGTGTGCGCTGGGTCAGTACTATGCAAGTGCAAATGCAGAGTGACTTCATAATGGGTTTCCACTTTTGTGGAACTTGAGAGGATATAATAAAGAGTAGAAGACAGGGGGTGGTGTTGGAGGGCTGTTTTTCAGACTGGAGGCCTGTGACACTGGAGTGCACAAGGATCGGTGCTGGGTTCACTACTTCCTATCATTTATATAAATTATTTGGATGTGAGCATGAGAGGTATAGTTAGTAAGTTTGCAGATGACGCCAAAATTGGAGGTGTAGTGGACAGCGAAGAAGGTTACCTCAGATTAAACGGGAGCTTGATCAGATGGGCCAATGTGTTGGGAAGTGGCAGATGGAATTTAATTCAGATAAATGTGAGGTGCTGCATTTTGGAAAAGCAAATCTTAGTAGGACGTATGCACTTAATAGTAAGGTGCTAGGTAGTGTTGTTGAACAAAGAGACCTTGGAGGGCAGGTTCATAGCTCCTTGAAAGTGGAGTCGCAGGTAGATAGGATAGGGAAGAAGGCGTTTCGTATGCTTTCCTTTATTGGTCAGAGTATTGAGTACAAGAGTTACGGCTATACAGGACATTGGTTAGGCCACTGTTGGAATATTGCGTCCAATTTCTGTCTCCTTCCTATCGGAAGAATGTTGTGAAACTTGAAAGGGTTCAGAAAAGATTTAGAAGGATGTTGCCAGGGTTGGAGGATATGAGCTATAGGGAAAGGTTGAATAAGCTAGGGCTGTTTTCCCTGGGAGCATCAGAGGCTGAGGGATGGCCTTCTTGAGGTTTATAAAATCATGAGGGGCATAGATAGGATAAATAAAAGTCTTTTCCTTGGGGTCGAGGAGTCCAGAACTAGAGGGCAAAGGTTTAGGGTGAGAGGGGAAAGATATAAAAGAGACCTAAGAGACAACTTTTTTACACAGAGGGTTGTACATGTAGAGAATGAGCTGCCAGAGGAAGTGGTGGAGGCTAGTACATTTGCTACATTTAAAAGGCAATTAGAGGAGTATACGAATAGGAAGGGTTTGGAGGGATATGGGCCGGGTGCTGGCAGGTGGGATTAGATTGAGTTGGGATATCTGGTCGGCATGGATGAGTTGGACAAAGGGTCTGTTTCCATGCTGTACATCTGTCTGATTCTATGACTCAATGAGTATTAGGGAGAGTGTCGAGTACAGACCAGCAAAATGAGTGCTCAGTTCAGGAAAAAATGAAGGTGAGTTAGCACAGAGTAATAGAAAAAGAAATAAATAGAGTGATGCTGACAGAGATGAATGCAGGATAGCAGGGACAGGGTTAAATACAGGGCAAAGGACAGAGTGTGAAGATCTGATCCCCAGGGGTGGGGGGTGGGGTGGGATCGTGTCGCTCTGTTCTGCGATCGGTCACTAACCACAATCAATTGGTCTGGTTCTTCAAGAGTTTTCATTTTCTTACTCACAGCCGGGCACAGATCATTCAGAAACACAGAGGTTAAACACTTTCGTGTTTCTCAGAGGAGCTACGCACCTGGCTTAAAATGAAGACGTTTTTATACTTTTCTTAAAGAGATTTACAGGCCACATTCATACAGTTCATTCAAGCAATTACCAATCAATTTAACGGACTGTTTTGTTTTACAGCAACTTAACTCAATGATATTTCCTGGGAACTAACTTTGTTTTCCAAAAATTAAGCCATTCTTATCTCATGAACCGAGTTTTTGCACCTGCACTTGAAGGTTAGTTAGGATGGCCAGAGGTGTCTTATCTAGTCTAGTTATTTCTGTGCTGTAATCATTGTCTGCTAATCTTTATTGTGACAGACTGTGGTCAATTCAATTGTGCAGCTTTAGCAGGGTTAAAAAACATTTTATGCAGCTTTAAGCAGAATTGCCAATTTTGCAAATGAGAAGCCATTTTATTTCCATCCAAGTTAGTAAGAATGTGTATTAAGTGGTTCTTCCTGACAACAACTAGTTACCTCAGCCTGTATTCAGTTTTCATATCCTCATCTGCCCTGTTTGGTCATTCCATGACCACACCATATGTTGGGAGGGCATTGATTAGATCAGTCCAATCGAATGGACGCAAGTGACTGCCGTACGCACTTCTCCTCCGAGCAGCAAGCAGGGGTAGGCAATCCACTTTCTCATCTTCATTTGGATGGAGAAGAAGCATTTTCTGGAGGGAACCGATGTTGTCAACAGAAGTTATTAGCTTAGCAATAATACATTTAATAATAGCAATGCCATCAAAGAGGCAAATTAAAACAATAACAATATACATGGCCAGACTTATCAACCAGTTGTACCATAAGCCAAAACCCAAATCTCCCCATTCTGTGCCTTCTGTCATTTGAGTGAGGAAGTTGTGGACATTATCTACATGCTTAGTAATATTCTCGATAAGGTCAGTAACCCCTATCATGCACTTGCTCTTTACTATGGCGAAAACCGCACCCTCTTTGGCGAGTAGGTAGTTGATAACATACCGGTTTTGTTGGGAAAGTAGGCACAATTCTGAGACCATGTCCTAAACTCCGGTTAAGGCCAAGGCTGTCTCATTTCCCAAGAGAGTGAGACCACAATTAAGAAAGTTTTGGTTTAGATAGCTAATAATTCCACAAGATCCTCCAAAGGAAAACGTACTTAGAAATGCATAGTCCACAGGGTGAGCTTCAGTGTTGTCCAAAGCCTGAGCACCCCTCCAATGCAGAACTCAGATGAAACTGAATGTTTGGCAGGGAAATCCCAACCTCATTCCCAGGTAGTTGGACAGGGAACAGTAGTCGGCAAAAGTGTCCCTTCAGCTACAGCACGGGGAGTACCTATTTCATGAAGAACAAGGAAGTTGGTCGCTTTGCCTTGGCTGACAAAATAGTAACTAGGTTTAGTATAGACAATGGAAGGAGCTTGCAATAATAAACAGGCCAGTCTTTCTGACTTGCCCGAATATATGTGTAGTCCATGACTCCAAAGTGTGGTTGCCCTGAGTGCCTAGGGTGAAAGGTAGTCAATTTAAAAGTGGTAGGTCTTACGGGTAAGAGATGTGGTTATTGTCCCAGACTGAATCCTTCCATCCAACAATAGGGAAGATGGAGGTGCCATTAGGGGTCTCATAGTGAAGGTTGGTGGTGCTGTTACCCATACCACAAAGGGCCTGAACATCGGTAATAACAGGGTTACAGAGGCACACTCCTCCCATCGGCATATGCATGAGATGCGAGGCCCCACAGGGGATCAGTCACCATTGGTCCATTTAACCAAGGCGCATGGAATATTCTTAGGCACATTCACGTAAGTGTACCCCCATATCATTCTGCCATTACAATTGGGATAGGCTACTCCGGAGCAAGTCCAAAAGCAACTAATAGGTGGGGATAAGTAATAGTCAAAAGAAATATCATGTCCAGTAAACGACTTAGAAGCATTCCATACTCCTTTGTTGTGATGGGAGTGGAGGGGAGGGAAAAGTGGACAAAGAGTCCTTTGCTGATGTGACGACATAACAGACCACTTCATCCCGGCCAAATAGTCTATTGTGACTTTGAAGAAACAAACTGTTAGTGAAAAATAGTATTTCCCCATTTTCTCTTTGGGATGTGCCAATTTAGACCTCTTTGAATAGAGGCCAGGCTTACTGAAGAAGGGCTTATGCCCGAAACGTCAATTCTCCTGCTCCTTGGATGCTGCCTGACCTGCTGTGCTTTTCCAGCAACACATTTTCAGCCAGGCTTACTAGGGCCACTCATATCACAACTGAAATCAAACTGGCTCACAACACCTTGACAGGGTAAAGATCATTGACACTTATCTGATAAACGAACTGTCCAGGCTTCTTGATGCATTTGACCATTGCAACAGTTATTCTTGGTAACGTTCCTTGCATCGAAAGAATCAGTCTCTCGGCACACAAGGACACAGTCTCTGGTTGCTCAAGATCGCATGGGTAAACCGTCCATTCTTGAGCACCAATGCCGACGATAACGAGTCCACATAGCAGGGTAAGTTCGATCTTAATCATCACCCACCTTGCATGGGGCTCGTCTGATGACCGTCTGATGGAGGTGCCCGGCGACCTTATCAGCAGTAGGGGTTGTGAGGAGAACCTGGGAAGGACACCTCCAGTCGAGTTTGGAGGCCACGGCGTGTCCTTTGTAAGAGAGTATAAATGATTCTCTCCTTGCCCAAGGGTTTCCAAGAACAAAATCCCCATTCTCAAATAGGGTCGGTAAGGCAGACATAGGCTTGGGATTCCGAGTAGAATCTAAGTTCTTTATTTTACAGCATTTTTGCTTTAATCCTGTTTGTATATTTCTCAGCCTTAGTGGCCTTACGTTGTTTCTCATATCGCTTTTAATTTTTTCATCTATCCATTCACAACACCTCCCATCTTTTGGGAGTTCCATTTGCTAAACATACATCTATCCCCAATCACATGCAAACTTCCCTCAACTGGCCAGTAAAGTATTTTTCCATTCTTCAGTTAGCAACAAATTAATGCAGCCATGCTTCAAATTAACCAATAGGCAATGAGACAGGTCACTGACAATGTGTAAAAGAACAAAACCAAGTGATCCTGACAATTAATTCTGTGTTTGTGATTCAGGGCTAATACAATTGATTACATAAAAATAGTAAACAAAATAATCATTATCTGTAATTCAGAGCTGAAAATTGAACAAGTGACTAAGACGTTTTAAAAGTAATCAATATATACTGGAAATTCATTTATTCAATATTCAATATTTAAAATGTAAAATGTATACAGTTTCCAACTCTGAAATCTATTATAATTACCTGGTTCTAGTCCTTCAATTTAAAATCCCAGATTAGGTTCCTTAAGCAGTCCTGACCAGTCATTGTTCAGTTACAATGCTATTGGCCGTGTAATAACTGCCACTGCGTTAAAAGGTCTTGTCTACTCACATGATAGCAAAAAACCTTCTAATGCACGAATAATGGCCGAATCCAAAGACACAAGTATTAACCATAGGATGCTAATTTTGTTACATGATTTATCACAACTTAATGTTGAATTGAAACTTCAATTGTCATTAAGGAAGGGGAAATGATATCAAATAAAGCTACGACTGGCATACCATAATCACTAATGAGACACGGCAGTCTTAAAATTAAGTGGAAACAAACGGGTCTGAAACAAAAGTTAAATCTGCTAGTATCATTTTCTGAAAACTATGTTGTTTGTTTGGGATACGTTGGATCTGTCCTTATACTTCCAGGTTTGCAAAATTTAACTAAATTAAATAAGGTTCATGCAATTCATCCACTCAATGAGCAAATGTTAAAGTCTGAAGCGATTTTCCTCCATGTTAGGTTTAGATTATAAATAAAATTGAGCAGAGACCTGCTCTCATCCTTGAACAGAATGATTCTGCACCAGAGGCCCAGACGTAGTGTTACTGCTGTCCTTCATTCGGCCAATTCTTTCACGTAGGGGTGAGAGGGGTGAAAATGATCTTTGGTAGTAGCATGGAATTATGGAGAACTTGAGAGCAAGTTTATACTGATGTCAAATGGTGCAGAATCAACTGTGAGTCTCTTTCTCTCTCTCACACACACACACTAGCATCATAAATCCTGGCTGCGGCACATAGCTGCTTAACCAAGTATGTGAGAATTATATCACTGGCCAGCTTTCCTTTTTTTTAATACAACAAAAGCAGCAACCACCCTCTATATTCCATAAACAAAGAACAAACACCAAAACAAACAGAACAATACCACAGCAGACAAACAAGGCAAAGCAGCAAAGCAGGACAAGGCAAGCTGAACAGGTAAAACAGAGATAACCGAGACCTAAAACTTGCACTAATCAACAACCCGACAATGAACAACAAGACGAATGATTTCTGCGAAACTTTCTCGACACTCTAAAACCCTGACAGTTTTGTCATAATATATTGCCATACTTCTTACTTTCGTCTTTCACAGAACAATTTGAGAATCAATTTCGACACTAATCCGACCTAATCTGAGTCCCCGACTCTATCTGCAGGTCCCCGACTTCCTGGAGTCCCCGATTCCCTGGGGTCACAGACACCTTTCTTTCCAACTGTATTCTTCCCAGGACCAATCCTTCTCGGGCTGGGTTGAGATGCTAAGCAGCGAGGTGCCGAGTTAACCACGACTTGAATGAGAAGAAAACCAAACGGGTAAAAATACTCATGTCTGGCTGGCTGAATCCTCTGAAGTCAACTGCTGCCCGCAATCCATCCATGCCGAGTCCGAGCACCAGATGAAGATCTGGGCCCCCGGTGCCGGGGCGGGGGTGGTTGTGGTATGGCTGTTCCGCCATCAGCCAATAAACACGAGCAATCGGTCTGCTTCTTGATGACTTCACATTTTATTACTCACGGCTGAGCACAGATCATCCAGAAACATGGAGGTTAAACACTTCTGCGTTCTTCAGAGTAACTGTGGACATGGCTTCAAACAAAGACATTTTGATACTTTTCTTAAATAGAGGTACAGGCCACAATCATACAGTTCATTCAAACAATTCCCGATCAGTTTAACGAAATGGATTTATTGACAGCAACTTAAGCCAGTGATATATCCTGGGAACCAACTTTGTTTTTCAAAAGTTAAGCCATTCTTATCTCATGCACCGAGTTTTTGCCCTGCACTTGAAGGTCATTTAGGATGGCCAGTAACTAGTCTCGTTATTTCTGTGCTGTACAGGAAGCATTGTCTGCTAATCTTTGGTGAGATAGACTGTGGGCAAGTCAATTATGCAGCTTTAGTGGGTTAAAAGCCATTTTATGCAGCTTTAAGCAGAATTGTACATTTGCAGCCCAGAAGCCATGTTGTTATGTTATTTGCGTTAAATAGCCATTTTAATTACACCTATGTTCGTAAGAATATGTATTAAGTGGTTCTTCCTGACAACAGCTAGTTACCTCAGCCTGTATTCAGGTTTCAGATCCTCAAGTGGAGAGGATTAAATGAAGAGCAATAGTGAGATGGCTAATTAGAGAGTAATAGGGAGAAAGTTGAATACAGAGTGGAAGTTAATGATGGTCTTGTGTCCTGTTTACATAGAGTGCAATGGAGAGTAACTATGAGCAACCTCAACAGAAAGTATTAGGGACAGGATTAAACAGAGAGTAACAGAGAGGGCTGAATACAAAGGAAGAGAGATGGGTAACTACATGGAAATAGAGAAGATCAAATGCAGATAACGATCGGGTTGTGCAAAGAATCATAGTAGAGGCTAAATCCAGACAAATGGGAAAGGAATAAATACAAGGTAGTGAACAGAGGGTTGGTATACGGAGAAAGGCTTAAATCCAGAGAGAGAGGGGGAGAGAGAGAAATTGAAAGATAGAGTAATCGGGAGACAATTAAACTCTGGGGAAGAGAGTGGATGCATACAGGATAATATTTATGATTAAATACTGGGGACTAGAGAAAGGATGACATGCAGAGTAATGGAGATGATTTCCAACTTTAGTCAGTGTTGGGGGGAGGAGCACTGCCTTCCTGTAAGCTATCAACAAATGGTCTCATCCGTTCGAATTCAATACTGAGCCTTGCTCACACTCTGTCCATTGACACATTTAGTTGCCTCCCTGTTGCATTGCCTCCCAGGATCAGTTCTCTCCACCTCACTGACTATTCCTCATTCCCAATACAATTGTAATTGAACGTCACACAAAGTCCCTCTCTTCACACCTACCCTTTCCCGCGTGCCTTGGTTTTTTCAAGTCGAACAATGTGGACTGATATAATGCCCATCGGCTGTTCTTGCCCACTTGAGAGGGGATGAATGGCCTTCTGCTGATGCCCTTTCCCATTTCAAAAATGGGTTAAATTGCCTCCTCCAATTCATCTGTTACAGTTTCAAGAAAGGGTTTTGTTTTTCTTCATTCAGGGATGAGGGCATCGCTGGCTAGTATCAGCATTTATCGCCCATCCCCAATTGTATAGAGGACAGTTGAGTGTCAACCACATTGTTGTGCATCTGGAGTCACACGTAGTAGTGAACAGGAAAGGATGGCAGTTCCCCTCTCTGAAGGGTATGAATAAACTGACAGCTGGTCATCGTGAGCCTCTTTAATTCCAGACTTTTATTGAATTCAAGTAACACCATCGGCTGTGTTTGGGTCTCCAGAACATTACCTGGGTCTGTGGATTGGCAGTACAGTGATAATTCCATTGCCTCCAACTGCTGAATGGCATCCTCCTGTGCAACAATCTAGATAGGGGGCAGAACAAAACCAAAGGAATTGCAGACGCTGTGTATCAGGAACAAAAACAGAAATTGATGTTCATTCAATCAATTCATTATCTGCATCAATCTCCGACCTCATCCCAGTCAGACATCCTGACAACCCAGGCCATCTCGTGAGCCAAACGTCCATCGATGGACTCCATTAGACCCCTGCCACCTCGGTAATGGTATCCAGCAACTTCTTCCGTCAGGCAGAAGGTACAGAAGCCTAACCACACACAAACAGGTTCAGGAACAGCTTCTGCCCAGCTGTTATTAGACTATTGAATGGACTCTCTTGACTCAAGTAATGCTGATCTTTCTGACACTAACCTCTCTTGTACGCCCTGTGCAATGTAACTTGTATGCCTCTGACAAAATCTTTTGTTCTGTACATCGTTGCTTCACGTGATCTCCCCGTACTGCTCATAAACAAAGCTTTTTAGTGCATTTCCGTACACGTGACAATAAATCAAACAAATTGAATCAAATCAAACTCATCCATGTCGATCAGATATCCTAAATTGTCTCATTTGACCCACGTCCCTGTAAACCCTTCCTATCCACATACCCATTGAGACTTTACAAAGGAGGTGAACACTACACCAGGCATGATGGGGAGCAGAGGTGATAGAACCTTCACTAACTTATTGTTATTTGCATTCTTTTAATAAAATGTGCTTCGAGCTGTGAACTGGGAACTGTTTGCTGAGAGTAACTTGTGGCCTTTGAGACAGCTTGTGGGTAAAAGAATAGACCAAACAATCTTTGTTTGTTTGTGGAGCCAGGCCTTGGGGCGAATTGTCCGATCAGTTTTGGATTAAAAGGGTTTCTACTGACACCTCAACCACCGGGAAGAACATCCTGAAGATCAGCAAATCCTTTTATGCCAGCCTATATGACACGAAGTGCGCAGACAGCGCGGCCTCCCAGTTTTTCCTGTCCTCTGTCACGGAGGTCTTAGACAACAGCAGACGAGAGTCTCTGCACCAGCCGTTACCTCTGGAGGAGCTGTCCAAGGTTCTCAAATCCTTAGGAAACAGTACAACTTCCAAAAGTGATGGCTGCCCACCTGAGTTATTTTCACCTCTGTGGCACTTGATTGGCCTGGGCCTGCTGGAAGTGGACAACAGTGTGCTTTGAACAGTTAGCCTGTGTGAATACAACAGGAAAGTTATCATCCCTCTCATCTACAGTTAGAAGGGGGGATAGGGAGGACCGACGACTGGTTTCACTGCAAAATGCATTTTACAGAATCCTACCTGAGATCATCGCCAACTGGGTCAGGTATGCTGTGGGATCAATGATTCACCCCGACCAAACCTGTGGTGTACTGGGCAGAACGATCTCTCAGAGTCTCGCACTCCTCAGCGATGTAATTGTCTATATGTAAGATAGTGAGGTTGGCCATCTGCCTTATCAGCCTGGGCCAGGAGAAGACCTTTGACAGGAAATCGCACACCAACAAGTGGGACGTACTCTCCAACATTGGCTTTGGGAACGAGACCTGCAATTGGATGCGACTGCTCTGCATCAACAGCGTTAGTGCAGTCTGAGTAAACGGATGTGAACCAGAAAGTTTTCCGAACAGTCCTGGAATCAGGCAGCGCTGCCCACTGTCACCTTTCCTGTTTGATTATTGCCCGAGAGGTGACTGAATTAGTGCTGTGATTCATTCAGATGTTTCATACTCTTTAGCCATTGCCTATCCACTGAGAACTCAGTCCAAATTTGCCCATTTATGCATCAATTCTTTGTTGCTCTTTTTAGTTAGCTTCAGTGCTCTGAGTTTCAAATTAAATTTCAAATGAATGCATTTTACGGGCATTCTTCCAAATACAATAATATTGTGACATAATGCTATCGCATTGTTTTCGTAATTTTTGGAAATATATAACAAATTGCTGCATGCTTATATCTGTGCTTCCGTGTCAATCCAATGCTGTGGGATGTAATAAATTAGTCCTTTCAATGTGCATTCTGGCCTTAGGTTCTTGGGCGGTAGTGAACTGTTCAAAATATTGAGGTAATCTTGCAGTCTGATTCAGAACAAAGACCTCGCACATCATCATAAAGTCAAAATTTTTAAAAAATCTTTCGAAGCATCTCCCGAAAATGAAAAAGTAACGTACTGGAAATAACTCTGTCCATAAATCTGTGAGGCACGGGAGGGAGGTGTTTGATCCTGAAGACTAGGATTCAGACGCGCAACATCTTAAGAGATCCAGAATGTGATTCTGCTGTTTTTCTCTTTCACTCACAGATTGCCTACTTCCCGTGGACAGCTTCATTTCCCTCCTAAATGAGTTTGATCCCAGATTCCCAATCCTCTGACAGGTCTGGTTAAATATTCCCCAACAACAGTCGCATACCTCCCCAGCTGGGTAGCAATCCCCATCCAATTAGAACAAAACAATCACAATGTATTCAGATTGCCCCAGCCTGAAAAACATTTCCAATGATTGAGATGCCCAAAGCCCTTCCTCGTGGAACTAATGTTTCCAGCCACACGTTCTTCGGCCTGATGAAGACTTACCCATGGACCAGCTTTTCAATTTCTTTCCCGATTGCTAATTCCCACTTTCAGAAACTCATTGTTTATTTTCCCCTGGCAACGATTGTCATGAGGTCGGATAGCTGGATGAGGCTGGATATGAAATCCCTGATTGGGGCCGTTACTCTGTGTCAATCAGGGAGACCAGGCTGATCCTAAAGGGTAAATGTCACGGACACTGAGATGCTGAGTACCTTACTCAGTGGCAGGCTTCCGTCAAAGGCTCTGCCTTTGTAAATAAAGAATGATTAATGGCAGGATGCAAGATTCTGAAGGGTTGGCGCCAATGTGGACGAGGGCCTCCTCATTTTCCACACTTTCCCTCTCCCTGTCCCACTCACAGTCCACCCCACCCCAAAAATGTGCTGAAGGTGTATATGATGTTCTCAACCCTCGGCACTTTTGCGAGAATATACCATCCTGGACTCTGTCAAGTCAGGACAGATGATTCTGAAAGAGTCAATCAATTTAGCTTTGAACAATGCTGCAACTTGATGTTAACACAGCATGAAACTGACTTTATAAGTGGGGAAAAAACAAAAAAAACAACCAAGTTTTGAGTCCATGTCTATTTGAGTGCAGCATCGATTGACCAGAATGATAACTGAACAGCAAGGGTTCAATATGAGGGACCAAAACCCAGGGTAGAATTCCTCAAATTTGGAAGGGTCTGAGATGAGTAAAGTTTTCAAGAGAATAATGGAAACTACTGAATGCAACGGCAGGATTCATGTTGCCTCTTGATTTACGACTGGGATAAGCATCCAAAAATTAATGGTGGCCTGAAATATTTCCAAGACTGAAATGGTTGAAGAATTCTTCACATTTCTTGACATTATATTGCACAGACTATTTTTGTGCTGAATCTGTCCTTCCCTTTCTCAGTCTTACTCTCTCCTCCTTTACTGTGCACCTAACATTCTGCTTCTACCAACGTAACACATGATCCTATCACCTCAGTCATGGATACAGCTTATAAATGGTTGTGACACGAGGAATGATAATTGTGGTGCTCACTAATATCAGCCGAAAAACATGAATATGACAGATTTATTCCTGTTCTCTGTTTTCTGTACTTTATCAGTCCTCACAGCATGACCTATTTCCCCATCACTGCAGGCCTCATTGACAACATTGACTCCTTCCCAAACATTTCCAGTATTTGAAATTTCTGCATCCTTGAGTGTGCAAATCCCTCCCCGGCCTCAATCCCCCATCTCGCTTGAAACTGTTCCAATCCACCATCAGTCAGATGTTTTGAGTTTCTTCTCTGTATATGCGCAGTACACTGCAGGGAAGAGAGAATGACTCAGCCCCATATACTTCTGCACAGATCAGGTGTGTCTCGGAGTCAGCTCTGCAAAATGTCCAGGATATTCGTATTCCAGTAGAAGGATCTGTATTGATTGGAGTTTGCAGAGCCTTTGAGGGCATTTTCAGTGAGTATTTTACTGATTTCAATTATTGCCTGCACTGGAGAAATTATGTTTGATTCTGACGCTGTACCTGTGGAGGGTGAGGAATTCAATCACGATGTTTGATTTATTAAAACGTACAATGTGTCATCTCCATTAACCAACTATCATCCCTTCACAGAGCAGCCGCTGGAATCCAGGGAAGTCACATCCCAGTGTTGAGGAGAACATTTCTCAGAGAGACACTCAACAACCGGAATTTAATTGCCAAATGGTCAAAGGCAAGGGAAGGATGACAGTGAAGTAAAATGAGATTTCAGTGTTCGACAGATGGTGTTGGGGTGTCAATGCTTGTGGACAGGTTGGCACAGTGGCTCAGTGCTTAGCTCTGCTGCCTCACAGGGACAGCAGGTAGGTCTGGGTGGGATAGTCTTTGCAGGGTCGGTGTGGACTCGATGGGCCATTGGCCTACTTCCACATTGTAAGGATTCTATGGTTTTCTTCAATATGCATTTTCCAATGTTTGCTATCGACCATTTGAGATTTGCGTCATCCAATAAACCTCAGTTCTAAAAATGCTCTGTGACAACTGGGAGTTAACTCACCGCTGTCACCTGTTTATTCAATTTTGTAAATAAATTGATTGAACCACATTGTAATGTAACAGTCCCCCAGACGATGCCAGCAAGTATAAATGAAAGGCTATGAGATTATATCACCTCGGCATTGAGTACAGAGAAGTTGACATCACAAAGTGATTGAGGAAGAAAATGACGTTTTCAATTTATGTTGTGTGGAAAATATTTGTCACGATCCTTCCGTTTGTAACAATTCCTGGTAAGTTCCTTGCACCTTTGAACTTGTGTGAATCTGTCTGAGGATTCTCTGTGGGTTCACTCTGACAATGACACATGGGAATATTGTGCCCCAAAGTCAGACAGTGGCTGATGATCAGTAATTTAGTCTCAGATTCCAGGGACCCCGTGGAATCCGCATCATTGTAGATTCCGCAGGAATTGCCTGGAAAATTATTCATCTCTTCTGGGAACCTTGCAGCAATCTCCATTTCAATCAAAGACTATGAAGATTTTCGGTGGAATTAATAAAATGAATCACTTTGTAAAAATATAAGCCGTGGTATTTTTTATGTAGAGTTTTCAAAAATCAGTTAGTTTGCATGTTGTTCTGGTTTGTTGAGTAAATAAGCAGTGGGCTTCTCTGTGCATCTGAAGTTGAAGTTATTTTTGCAATAACATAAATTTGTTTTAAAAATTGCGTTTGAGGTTTGGCTATCGGCGAAATGGCTTTGTGCATGAGTGAACCTGTGTTTATTTTTGATGATTGCAACCCAGCATGGTATTAATGGAGCCCGAAAGATTGGTTGGAGATTTTTGGAATAAGCAATGAAGGAAGAAACACTTAACTGAAAAAGATTTGCTTTCACTGATATCATTTTTTGTCATTTCTTTTAGGTCCATTCAGACCCTGGAAATGATTGGATGTGTAGATCTATGCTCATGCGAAGGAAATGAGAGTTTTAGTAAATTACATTGCCTTCCAATGAAAATGTTGTGTTGATCCCAGACAGAAGTTTTGGGACAAGAAAAATCTCTGAAGAGATTGTTTAAAGCTGAGTACATTGACACTCAATTATGTGGTAGCTCCATGAAGGAATTCACTGCAGTTCCAGTTTACAAGTGACAATCACAAGCATTTAACCGATTGATAGATACAGGGATTCTGGTGTGAATATTATGTGAGCCGACACTGGGAGTCGTGTTTTGCATAATATATAAAAGTCATGTCCTTTCGTTTCATTCATATATTATTTGGGGGTTAATGAGAGTTATACATTTACTGTGTGTTCATTGCCTTTGAATCTGCACAACAAGTATGTAGTTTAGTTTATTGTATTTTTTCGGGGTAAAAACAAGGACTGCAGATGCTGGAAAGCAGAGTCTAGATTAGGTGCTGGAAAAGCACAGCAGGTCAGGCAGCATCGGAGGAGCAGGAAAATCGACGTTTCTGGCAAAAGCCTTTCATCAGGATTAGAGGCCTCTATTCCTGATGAACCTCTATTCCTGATGAACCTCTATTCCTGATGAGGGACTTTTGACCGAAACATCGATTTTCCTGCTCCTCGGATGCTGCCTGACCTGCTGTGCTTTTCCAACACCACTCTAATCTAGACTCTCCTAATTTATCGTCATTTCTTTTGCGATGTATCTCTGTTTTGTTGTGTAACCAATATTTGCAGCATTGTGTGTTTATAATTCAGCAAGAGATCACTTTGTTAAATCAAAACAAATAAGGTTATGATCCATCAGGCTGGATTTCTGTCGAGGATCCGGTTTGTTCTGTAATTAATCAGCTGGTGTTCGAACAGAAGTGAGGCGATTAAACACTTAGACTAACTCCTGAGGAACTGACACACTAACCCGACACGTCAAATAGATTGCGCCCTACTATATCCATCCAAGTCCATTATATGTCCCAGATCCTGATCAGATATCCACACTGAGATGTAATCTAATATTATCCCTGCCAAACTTACTCCTCTTTCACCCTGCACCACAGCTAAGGCAAAACAAATTCCCTCCCTCCCCACCGCCAGACCTGTAATACTGGAATTACATGAGACACCGGGTGGCTTACAGCTGTGGTTTTGTGCGCAGTACTGGTCATCCCCTATCAGCGAGAATAGAATTGCACTTAGTAGAGTATAGAAGAGATTTACAAGAATGGTATTAGTATGTGGAAATTGCTGCAGCATTGAGAAAAGATGGATTTTAACTAAACAGAGGTGAATGAGATTTGACATGATTGAGATGTACAAAATAAGCAGGGTCTTGGACGGAGACTTGTCTCCCCGAATGCAGGACCATTTACCAGGAGACACAGAGTGAGAAAAATTGAGGGAGGATTATCAAGAAAATTAGGCCTAGCATTTCATTTAGAAGATGATGGTACGACTGGAATTCACTGCCCAGTTTTGATGGTGGCTTGAGGTGACAAACCTTAACTCATTTAAAGGGAACTTGGATCTGCATGTGAAGTGTACAACCCTTCAACACTGTGGACAAGGTGCTGGAAAATGGGATCAGAGCAGGGAGCTAGGTTATTCAGTTGATGCAGACATGAATGACATCTTGCTGTGCCTTAACTTCCGAGCATTTCTGTGGGATTGTAGAAAGACTGAGGAGTGTTAAAATGAATTCGCTTGGATCCTTGAATAGCCTGTTTCTGTGTTGTCCGTTTCTACCACTGGAACTTGTATCGGATTTTTACCATATTATATTTTATTATCCAAAGGATTTGAGTTGTCGTACTCAGTAATTGCAGTACTGAATTGCCTGTTTTCTTTTGCATTGTGTGGTTTATTCATAAAATATTAACAAGAACGTTCCCAAATTATTTGAGTCAGACAACGCATAGAATGTAATATTTGATGACTGAATGTAGAAGAAAAAATAGAACATTTGCTAAACATGACAAGGAATTGTTCACTTTCTAAAACAAACTATGAGGAATTCAGTGAGTTCACAAATCCTCAGTTTAGAGAATGTGGAGTAAGGTGCTGGAAAAGGACAGCATGTCAGGGGGCTTCGATCGTGGTTTGTGCCTTTAATGGTGAAACAAACCTTTCTCAGATCTGTTAGCATTAGCCGTCACATAATAATATCTTCTCAGGTGCAACAACTCATGATTTTTGTATTGTAGTGACCAGAAGATTCTAGGTAATGGAGGACGGGCAAAGATTGTGGCTGTAAGAGCTGCTCCTTTTTTTGCGGGATCTTCGGTGGCAGAGCTGATTTCCATGAACTCCAGGAAGGGTAATTATTGTTTTATAAACTATTGCCTTGTTTTCGAAATTTGGGGAAAAGAAAGACCAAAGCAACGGCAATTTAAAAAGGAGGAAGAGAAACAATGTTAGAGATCACATGGTCAGCGAAAGAGAGAGACAGAGAAACCTACCCAGTGAATGTAGAGTGAGGTGCTGGAAAAGGACATCCTAGAAGCAGGAAAATAGATGTTTTGGACAAAATCCCTTCATCAGGAATGTCCGAAACGTCGATTTTCCTGCTTCTCAGGTGCTGCCTGACCTGTTGCGCTTTCCAACACCTCACTCTCGACTCTAAATCTCCATTATCTGCAGTCCTCACTTTTGCCACAGCAGTGAATCTGCACAACTACTGCCTTCGCTTTTTGAGTTTATGTATTTCTGGGCATCAGAGTGCATCTAGGAAAAAGCAACAACGCAAAAATCACAGCTGACCTTGGAGGAACCTGTGTGGGAGAATACATGGCACAAGCTTTTACTTGTAACCTTGCTGACATTTTTTGTGTAAATCTACCATAGTGAGTAGAGTGAGTTCTTTTTGGTTTTATGTTTTATTGAGGTCTGTCTCTTGACCAAAATGTGAAAATAAAAAACATAGGCAATAACTTAGCCTAGAGCTGTGCCTTTTAGCGCAGTAAGACTGGGATATTTTCTGGGTCTGCAGTTTGCTCAGCCGCAATGGTGGCCTTTAGTGGAGTGATATAATCTTCCTGTCGGATGTGGGATTTTCCGGACAGCTTCCATGTTACTGATGATTAGGTTCTACAGTAAGTGTGTTTGTTTGTGAATCCCGTCAGATGGCATGGATTTGGTTGGAGCAGCAGTTTGAGGTAATGAGGAATTTATAGGAGGTTGGGGTGTGATGGATAGCACTTATAGGAAGAGAGAATAACCACAGATACAATCAGTTTGATGGGTTACCTCCAGGGAAAGTAGGAGAGGGAGGCTCGTAGTGCAGGAGTCTCTGGTGGCAACCCCCATTTTAAACAAGCATGCTGTTGTGGAAAACATAGGGGGTGATAGACTGTTAGTGGAATGCAACACGAACAGCCACGTTTCTGGTACCAAGTCTGGTTCTAAAGTAACAAGCGGTACGTCAGTTTCCAAACGATCAGTTCTGGTAGTCAAAGGCTCAGATAGATGTTTCTGCGGCCAAGAGCGAAAAATCAAAATGGAGTGCTGTCTTGCTGCTGCCAGGATCAAGGCTCTTTTGGAGAAGGTGCAGAATATTCTCAAAGGGGCGTGGCACCAACAGGAGGTCATTATGCACATTGGGACTAATGACATAGGAAGGAAGAAAAGATGAAATTCTGAAGGGAGAATATAAGAAGTTAGGCAGGAATTTAAAAGGACGCCCTTGAGCATAGTAATATCTGGATAAGTCTCAATGCCACGAGCTAGTGAGTGTAGGATCAGGAGGATAGAGCAGATGAATGCGTGGCTGAAGTACTGGTGCAGGAGACAAGGGTTCATATTTTGTTATCACTGGAACCTGGGGTAGAAATGACCTGTACAAGGAGAATGGATTCAATTTGAATTGGAAGGAGACTAATATACTCGCAGGGAAATTTGCTAGAGCTGCTCTGGTGGATTTAAACTAATAAGGTCAGGGTGTGGTGGGAGCGGGGAACCAGGGGAGTAGGTGGGACCCAGGGCGATAGTGAGAAAAATGTCAGTCTGAGACTATAACATTTGGGAAAAGGAGGCGTTCAAACAGTCAGGGCAGGCAGGAACAAAGCAGAGAACGAGTTAGGACTGATAAATTAAACTGAATTTGTTTCAGTACAAGATTCCAAACAGGGAAGGCAGATGAACTTAGGGAATGGTTAGAAAAATGGGATTTAGAAATCATAGCAATTGTGGGGATGTTGACTAGGAGTGTACAGGACTGGCAGCTTAATGTTGCAGAATACAAAGGCTGTGGGAAGGAAAGAAAGGAGGAGCAAGAGAAGAGGAGAAGTTGTGTATTTGATAAGGGATGGCATTACAGCTGTACTTACAGAATGTTCCTCGGAATACTTGCAGGGAAGTCGTTTGGGTTGAACTGAGAAATAAGAAAGGAATTATTAGTATTGTGTTATGGACCCAGCCCCACCGTCAGTGGGAATTTGAGGAGAAACTTTGTAAGGAGATCTCTGATCTCTGTAAGAACAATATAGTGGGAATGAGAGGGAATTTTAACTTTCCAAACATAGACTGAGACATCCGTAGTATTAAGGGTTTAGATGGAAAGGAATTTGGTAAGTGTGTACAAGAACATTTTCTGATTCAGTATGTGGATGGGCCTACTAGAGAAGGCACAAAACTTGATCTACTCTAAGGAAATAAGGCAGGGCAAGTGACTAAGATGTGAGTTGGGGAGTACTTTGGAGCCAGTGACCATAATTCTCTTAGTTATAGTACACTGATCGAAAAGGATAGACCGGATCTAAAAGTTGAAATTACATAAAAAGCCAATTTTGATGGTACCAGGCAAGAACTTTCAAAGGTTAACTGGGTACAGATGTTCTCAGGTAAAGGGACAGGGGAGAATGGGAAACCTTAAAAATGTGACAACGAGAGTCCAGTTCGGATGAAAGGCAAGGCTGGTAAGTGTAGGGAATGCTGGATGACGAGAGAATTTAATGTTTTGGTAAGAGAAGGAAGGACACATATGTCAGATATAGATCTCAGAGGTCGAGTGAATACTTAGAAAAGTATAAAGATGTATACTTCGGAAGGAAATCAGGAGGTCACAAAGGGTACATGAGATGGCTTTGGCAAATAGGTTTAAGGAGAAACCAATGGGGTCTCATAAATACATTGAGGACAAAAGACTAACTAAAGAGAAAATAGGACCCTTCAAAGATCAGCAAGGCAACCGATGTGTGGAAATGCTGGGAGTGCGGGAAATAGTATTTGAGTATTTTTGGATCATTATTTACTGTGGTGAAAGACATGAAAAATACAGAATGAGGGGAAATAGATGGTGATTTCTTGAAAAATGTCCATATTGCAGAAGAGGTGGAGCTGGATGTCTTAAAGCATATAAAAGTGGATAAATCCCAAGGACATGATCAGAGTTATCCAAGAACTCTTTAGGAAGCTGGGGAAGTGATTGCTAGGCACCTTGCTGAGATATTTGTTTCATCGATAGTCACAGGTGAGATGCCAGAAGACTGGAGGTTAACTAACGTGGTGCCACTATTTAAGAAAGGTAATAAGGGAAAGCTAGGGATCTATAGACTGGTGTACCTGCTATTGGTGGTGGGCAAGTTGTTGGAGGGAATCCTTAGAGAGAGGATTTACACGTATTTTAATTGGCAATGACTGATTAAAGACAGTCAACATGCCATTGTGCATGGGAAAATATATTTTACAAACTTGATTCTGTTTTTTGAAGAAGTTACAAAGAGGATTGATGGCGCAGAATGGTGAATGTGATCTATATGGACTTCAATAAGTTTCCTCATGGTAGAGTAGTTAGCAAGGTTAGATTACATTGAACTAATGGAGACCCATCCTTTTGGACAGAAGTCCCTTGAAGGTAGAAGACAGAAGGTCGTAGCGGCGGTTTGCTTTTAAGACTGGAGACCTGAGACCAGTGGTGTGCCACAAGGATCGGAGCTGAATCCACGGCATTTCCTCATTCATATACATGATTTAGATGTGAACATTGGAGTTACAGTTGGTAAGTTTGCAGATGACACCAAAATTAGAGTTGGAATGGTCAGCGAATAAAATTACCTCAGTATATAACAGGATCTTGATCAGATGGGCCAATTGGTTGAGGAGTGGCAGATAGAGTTTGATTCAGATAAATGTGAGGTGCTACATTTTGGAAAGGCAAATCAGAGCAGGACTTATACACTTAATGGGAAGGTCCTGGAGAATGTTGCTGAAGAAAGAGATTTGGAGTGCAGATTCATTGATCCTTGAAAATGGTGTTTCAGGTAGATAGCATGGTGAAGAAGATGCTTGGTATAGTTTCTTTTATTGTTCAGACCACTGAGTATTGGAATTGGGAGATCATGTTGTGTCTGTACAGTATATTGGTTTGGACACGTTTGGAATATTGTGTTCATTTCTGGTCTTCCTCCAAAAGAGGGGATGTCTTGAAACTTGAAACGGTTCAGAAAAGATTCATAAGGATGTTGCCAGGATTAGAGTATTTGAGCTATGGGGAGATGCTGAGTAGGTTGGGGCTGTTTTCTCTGGAGTGTCGGAGGCTGAGGGGTGACTTATAGATGTTTACAAAACCAGAAGGAGCATGGACAAGGTAAATAGAAAAGTTCTTTTCCATGGGTTGGGGGAGTCCAAAACTAGAGTGGATAGATTTAGGGTGAGAGGGGAAAAAATTAGAAGGGACCTAAGGGGTAACTTTTTCATGCAAAGGGTAGTGCATGTATGGAATGAGCTGCTAGAGGACGTGATGGTGGCTGGTACAATTATATTTAAATGTTTTCTGGATAGGTAAATGTTTAAAAAGGTTTTAGAGGGATATGGGGACAAATGAGACTAGATTAATTTAGGATATCTGAACGGTATGAACAATTTGGGCTAAAGGGCCTGTTTCTGTGTTGTACATCTTTATGACTCCAACTGTGTCTGGTAAGTGAGGAGCAGTTTACCAAAGGTTCCATTGTAGGTGATTATCAACCCCCAGTTCCGTGTTAGAAATGAATCTGTGTGTTTTTGCTTGAAATGATAGGGTCTTGTGTGGGGAGAAACCTGGGATGATGTTTTGAGTTCAGTGACCCATGTTTAGATGAAGATGCTCTGATGAACAGTGATTCCACTACCTCTGTTTCTCTCCCCACAGATGCTGCCATACCTGTTGGGTTTTGCCAGTTATATCTGATTCTGTTTCATGCTTTCAGCATTCAAATCCCTTTCAGTTATTCCAACAAAATGCTTCACTTCCCAGAAGTAATTCTTAGAATAATAGAATGCAACGATACCAAAGAGGTCCTTCGTTCCACCCAGTTTGTGCTCTAAAAGCTACACAAAATCTGTCCCCATCCCAGCTCCTAGCATTATACACGTAGTCTCAAATACTATGACGCTTCAAGTGTTCATCCAGGTAGTTTTTAAAGTTTGTGAGGTTTCCTGCTTCCACGACCCTCCAGGGAATGAATTACCACACTTTCACCACTCTCTGGGTAAAAACATCTTGATCAGACCCCTCTAAACCTCTTCCCTTTCATCTTAAAAACAATGTCCTCTGCCATCTGTTGGCTGCCTGCCCACTAGTAGTCAAACACAGGATTGAGCTGCTTCAAACAATGTGTCAGGCCATTGAAGATGTCGTATTCAAACTCGATATCTGAACACTCCCAGCTGCCCCAGTTAGGTGCTGAGATCTTCGATTGCTCTCTGAACCGACGCAGAGAATGTTTGATCATTAATTTCTGATTTGCATTTTACCTCCTGTGTCTTTCAGGTAATTTCCTGGCGGTTTTGGTTCTCGCACAGGGAAAATGTAACCTCT
This sequence comes from Chiloscyllium plagiosum, assembly GCF_037043375.1. Lineage (NCBI taxonomy): Eukaryota > Metazoa > Chordata > Chondrichthyes > Orectolobiformes > Hemiscylliidae > Chiloscyllium > Chiloscyllium plagiosum. The sequence goes on from NW_028270148.1 coordinate 95,314,774, forward strand.
CGAACTGCACAAGGCGCTGCATGTTGGCTATGGCAACATCGGATCTCCTGTTCATTCTCACGAAGATCATTCTGTGGCAATTCAAATACTTGTACTACCCAGGATCTTTTCTGGATATCACTTTGGTGTGCAGTGCTGTCTTTGCCTTGGCTCGTGCAGCCACAGACTGTTCTGTCTGGTTCACTGTCCTTTTCTCCTTTGAACGTTTTGTGGCCATTTCCTGTCTGAAACTGAAGAGAAAATATTGGACAGAGAAAGCCTTGGCTGTGACTCTGGCTGCAACTGGCATTCTGCTCTGTTCAAAAAGCATTCCCTTCTATTTTCGGTTTCAACCGAGGAGGATAATTGACAATGTTCAGTGGTATTGTCAAACAAAGTCAAATTATCTTACTGATCCCAGGTGGCTGGGGTTTAAGTGGTTCGATATCATTTTAACCCCTTTAATTCCATTCGTGTTAATTCTATTCATGAACACTCTGACGGTAAGGCACATTTTAGTGGCCAGTCGAGTACGCAAGAGCCTGAGGGGTCAGAGGAAGGGAGACAGTCACAAAGATGCACAGATGGAGAGCCGGAGGAAGTCGGTCATTTCCCTCCTCACTATATCCATCAGCTTCATACTTCTATGGTTCGTGCACGGTGCAAACGTCTTGTACAATAACATTAAAGGAAGGAATCGTTGGAAGTACAGTCATGTCAACATTTTTGCATACACTGGAGAAATGCTTAAGGATTTCAGCTGCAGCACAAACACATTATTTTATGCAGCAACTCTGCCCAAGTTCAGAGCGAAGTTCAGGAATGCAGTGCACCAACTGTTCATGTAAATTCATCACTTAATGAATCAGCAAAACAACTGAGAGAGCTCAAGAGGCAGCCGCAGCGTTCCCAGTGCAGGAATTGCAAATGTACGGCCAGGATTCCATCAGCACATTCACATGGATTTGAGTATAACCCCCAGTGGAGGATAGGGAGGGCAGTAACGGGATGGATCACCATTCACCATGCTCAGGAGCATGCTGCTATCCCTGATTGACTGACAGATTGACACACACTGGGGCACACAATGAGCAGCAAGAGGCCATTCAGCCCTTCGTGTCTGATCACTCTGCCAGCCCAGAAAATTGTGATTGATGCAATTGTACCATCAAACCTGCTTTTCCCTGTGACCCTGAGCACCCCTCCCACATCATCCCTCAAAACATTAACAATAATTTATCTGCATTCCCCTTCAACGATACTGAGGGACAGCAGGTAATGGAGCAAGAGGTGTGTTTATGTGTGTGAATGTGTGCGTGTGTGCATGCTCAAGCCTCTGTGAGTAGATGTGCCCCATTCTGGACTCTGATGGTATTTCTGTGTGTGTTGTGAGGGTATGGGAATATTTCTTTAGTCTTTGTATAGGTGTGTTCTCACATTTCAGTTGGACTGTGTTATTGTGCATGTGTGCATGTTTGTGAGTTGAATGTGTGCGTGTGCATGTGTTTTTATTTGTCAGTATGTTCCTATATCTCACTTTGACTGCATTTCTGTGTGTGGATGTGCTTCTGCTTGCATGTGCATGTGTGTATGTGAGGGTGTGGGCCTGTTTCTGTGTCCCTCTGGGTGTGGTTCTGTCTCTGTCTGATCATGAGACTTCCTCCCCTGAAAAAGGACAAGTGAACCCTTCAGCAGGTCACTGTGCACAGATTACTCTCAATGGTGCATTTCGGCAACCTGGGAAAAATTGAAATATCAATATCTGTACCTCCTGCACCCTGATTGCGGAACTGTTATGTCAGGTCAAGGGCCTAAGTCTAAAGGAAAAAATAAGACAGAGAAGTATTCAATGAAAGGCAGGATTCCAGTTGTTTCTTCCATGTTTGAACCAAGGATGTAATACATACACTTTTTCCATGTTGGAGCTGTTTGTGTCCATACATAAATGTTGTTATAGACTGGATCATTCCACTATACAATGCAGCAGCTGAATAGGGCCATTCAGCCCATCGAGTCTGCTCTGTCATTGATCATGAATGATCTGTTTCTCAATTCTGTTCTCTGGCCTTCTCCCCACAACCTTTGATTCCCTTACTAACCAGGAACCCATATTTCACTATTTTTAATACATTTGTTATGGGCCAGACCCTCTAAGAGTATTTTAAGATGGTAGCCCAGACCCTGCTTTTCTACTTGTTTTGTGCATGTGTAAAGTGGATATTCCAGGATTGATGGAGCAGGTAAACATTCATCGGTTTAAGTAGAACAGGGTTTATTTACAGATTATAGAATGAAATACAAACAAAAGAGAACAGAAGACTGAATAACTTAACCCATCCAAAAACCCCACAGACTGTCCCAGCTTAATGATTGTTCAAAATTCCTCCAACAACCTCCATAAGCATCCAATGCAGGAGAGATTTCAGAGAGAGATTCAGCATGGAACAACTTCTACCATGTCGCTGTTCCTTTTACCTACAGTTTAAAAATCTGACAATTTGCAAACACTAACCCAAACTAAACCAGACCAGAGGAAATCAGAGGTGGGAGAATTGGCCACACCCCTTTCATTGCAGACATTTTTACATTTGAAAGCCTTTTTGCCTGAGGCAGTTTCTGTTAGCTATCACGAAACTGGCTCTGCAACCCATCCAAACTCAACATCCCGGAACCGTTGCATTTACAAACACACTAAGCAAAAAAACAAGGACACACAACCTTGGTAAAGGGGCAGCATCATCACGCTTTCAATGTCCAGGCCGCCATAACACTCTGAAGCAATGATTTCCATAGATGAAGCACCCTTTGGCTGAAGAACCTAATTCCTGTCTCAGTTCCAATGGTTGTTCCCTTCAGTCTGAGGCTGTGCCCTCAGGTCCTAGTCTCTCTGACATGTGGAAACAGCTTACAAGCAGAAGCTGAAATGGGAGGACTCTTCACAAAAGGAAGTACAATGCTGGTCAGAGGCTGTGAATGACAGTCTCTGGGACTGTTTAGAATTGGTGGACTGGACTGTGTTAAAGTACTCAGTGGAAATCCAGGATGAAGACACCACCACCATCACAGACATCATAGGCAAATGCATGGAGGACTGCGGATTGAAGAATTCAATCTGATTGTTCCCCAAGCATAAACCTTCAGTGAATCAGGAAATCCACTCCTGACTGAAGACCAGACGAACAATATTGAAGCAGGAAGAGCCAGACCTATACATGGAATCCAGATATGACCTCTGCAGGGCCATCAGGGATGCCAAGAGGGAGGACCAGACCACCTGAGAGGGCCATGCCTACTAAACCGACTCCTGCTGCCTATGGCAAGGCCTGAAGAATTCTGGGATGCAAAATGAAGCAGAGCAAGCTAGCGGACAAAAACATGTCCCTCCCTGAGGCTCTCAGTGCATTCTCTACTCGGTTTGAGCAGGATGCCAGCGGCGGAGTGATGCCTGCCCCAATAGTCCCAGACACACTTGTTCCCTCTTTCACCGCTGCACACATCAGAACAGCTTTCCTGAGAGTCAACCAAAGGAAAGCGACAGGCCTTGATGGAGTCCCTGGCCATGCATTTCGATCCTGTACGGACCAACTGGCAGAGGTATTCACCGACATCTTCAACCTCTCCCTCCAACAAGCTGAAGTCCCCATCTTCTTCAAGAAGACCACCACCATCCCTGTACCTAAGAAAGCACATCCAATGTGCCAACTTGCCTTCCCTCCTACTTTTGTGTCATCTGCAAATTTCGCAACAGTGCATTCACTTCTTTCCTGCAAGTCCTTCATATACACATATTTCATGTTTTATGTGTCTAATATACATTATATATTGTTCTATATTGGAGCTGTTTGTGTCTGTATAAATGTTGTGCATTAGACCTGATTGTGTTTACATGTAATATTATTATGCATTGGAACTTAAATATTGTTTGCACTGGAGATGTTCAAGATCATATCTATATATTGTTGTGTATTAGAACTGTTCATGCTTGTACTTGTATGTGTATTGTAGTTGTTCATATTTATGCATCAATACTGTATTAGTTCATGATAAAGGTGTCCCTTTCTTCTTCCAACCAGCAATACTGTGTCTGACCATGAGGGGCTGCTGCTGAGCTCCTCCAGCACATTGGGATGAATCTGTCTTTCCCAGCGTTGGCCAGAGGGGCGGCAGCACAGAGCAGCGGTGGTCCTGTGTTCGAGGTAGTGGGGAATGATCAGGCAGGGATATCCAGTCTCTGGTTATTGTGGAGAGACAACACATATTCCGGATGCGGGAGTGGTGGGGCTGGAGGGCGATCATTAAAGAGCACTGGAGAAAGAGAGGTTTAAATACAGATATAGATAGGGTTAAAGATTGTAATAGGGAGAGAATTCAGTGGTGAGTACTGGGGAGAGGATTAAATAGACAATAGAAGAGGGTTAAGGGGAGATTAATCGGGAAAGAGCCGAATACAGAACAAGGGGGAGGGTTAAAAACAGAAAGGGAGTGGATTTAACAGAAAATAACAGGGATGAAGTACATAATGAATAACAGTGAGAGCCCTGATTACAGGGAGAGGGTTAATGCAGCGGAAGCTGGAGGGATTGCAATTTGGTCAGCCAGATGGATCTTGTTGAATGTGAGTTTACTGAGTGGAGCTGTTAACCTGGTACAATCAGGGGGTCCTGACTGACAGATACAAACAGGAATGTCAGGCATCCTGCTCACTCGAGGAACCAGCTTTGTGCTTGCTGGGTCAGTGTCATGTACTATGAAATTGCAAATGCAGAATGACTTGATGATGGGTTATCACCTTTGTAGAACTTAAGAGGATATAATACAGAGTAATAGGGAAAGTGTTGAATGCGGGGAGGAATATGAGTGTTCAGTTAAGGGAAAAAGGAAGGGGAGTTAACATAGAGTAAAAGAAAAAGAACGAAATAGAGAATAATGAGGAGAAAGTTGAATACAGCATAGCAGGGACAGGGTTAAATGCATGGGAATGGATATGGTTAAGTCCGGAGCGCGGAGGATTAAATGAAGAACAACAGTGAGAGTACTAATTAGAAAGTAATAGAGAGAATGTTGAATACAGAGTGAAGGTTAATGATTGACATGTTTGCTGTTTAAATTGAGTGGTGCAATGGAGAGTAATTGTGAGAAGATTAAAGTATTAGGCAAATGATTAAAAACAGTAACAGGAAGAGGGATGAATACAAAGGAAGAGAGATGGTTAACCACAAGAAAGTAGAGAAGATCAAATACAGATAGCAATCGGGTTGAGTAAAGAATGATAGTGGATGCTAAATACAGACCAATAGGGACAGGAGTAAATACAAGATATTGAATAGAGGGAATGGGGTTAAGAGTGATGGGCTTGATCTATATGGACTTCAGGAAAATGTTCAACAAGGTTCCCCATGGGAGACTGGTTAGCAAAGGTTAGACCTCGTGGAGTACAGGGAGAACTAGCCATTTGGATACAGAACTGGCTCAAAGGTAGAAGGTAGACGTTGGTGGTGGAGGGATGTTTTTCAGATTGGAGGCCTGTGACCAGTGGAGTGCCACAAGGATCGGTGCTGGATCCACTACTTTTCATCATTTATATAAATGATTTGGATGTGAGCATAAGAGGTATAGTTAGTAAGTTTGCAGATTACACCAAAATTGGAGGCATAGTGGACAGTGAAGGAGGTTACCTCAGATTACAACAGGATCTTGACCAGATGGGCCAATGGGCTGAGAAGTGGCAGATGGAGTTTAATTTTGATAAATGTGAGGTGCTGTATTTTGGGAAAGCAAATCTTAGCAGGACTTATGCACTTAATGGTAAGATCCTTGGGAGTGTTGCTGAATAAGGAGACCTTGGATTTCAGGTTCATAGCTTCTTGAAAGTAGAGTTGCAGGTAGATAGTATAGTGAAGAAGGCATATTGTGTGTTTTCTTTTATTGGTCAGAGTATTGAGTACAGGAGTCGGGAGGTCATGTTGTGGCTATACAGGACATTGGTTTGACCACTTTTGAATACTGCGTGCAATTCTGGTCTCCTTCCAATTGGAAAGATGTTGTGAAACTTGAAAAGGTTCAGAAAAGATTTATAAGGATGTTGCCAGGGTTGGAGGACTTGAGCTATAGGGAGAGGTTGAATGGGCTGAAGCTATCTTCCCTGGAGCTTCGGTGGGTGAGGGGTGGCGTTATAGAGGTTTATAACATCATGAGAGGCATGAATAGGATAAATAGACAAAGTCTCTTCCCTATGGTGGTGGAGTCCAGAAGTAGGGGTCTTAGGTTTAGGGTGAGATGGGAAAGATATAGAATAGACCTAAGGGGAAACTTTTTCAGGCAGAGGGTGGTGCAATGAGCCGCCAGAGGAAGTGGTGGATGCTGGTACAATTGCAACATTTAAATAGCATCTGAATGGTTATTTGAATAGGAAGGGTTAGGAGGGATATGGGCCAGGTGCTGGGAGGTGGGACTAGATTGGGTTGGGATATCTGGTAGGCATGGATGTCGGACCAAAGGGTCTGTTTCCATTCTGCACATATCTGTGACTCTACGCATCTAATAGAGATAATTTCCAGCTTTAGTCAGTGTTGGGGGGAGGAGCATTGCCTTCCAATGAGCTGCCAACAAATGGTCTCATACCTTCAAATTCCCAAATGTCACCATTGAGCCTTGCTATCACACTATCCATTGACACCATTAGGTGCAATGAGCTGCCAGAGGAAGTGGTGGATGCTGGTACAATTGCAACATTTAAATAGCATCTGAATGGTTATTTGAATAGGAAGGGTTAGGAGGGCAGATCATACCAAGCAACAATGTACAGAACAAAAGATTTAAACAGAGGCATACATGTTACATTGCACAAGGCATACAAGAGAGATCAATGTTAGAAAGATCAGCATTACTTGAGTCAGGAGAGTCCATTCAATAGTCTAATAACGGCTGGGCAGAAGCTGTTTCTGAATCTGTTTGTGTGTGGTCAGGCTTCTGTACCTTGCAACTGACAGAAGAAGTTGTAGGGGATCATTACCGAGGTGGGATGGGTCTAATGGAGTCCATCGATGGAAGTTTGGCTCATGCGATGGCCTGGGTTATCAGGATGTCTGACTGGGATGAGGTAGTAAATTGATGCAGATAATGATTTGATTGAATGAACAACAATTTCTGTTTCTGTTTCTGATTTACAGCATCTGCAGTTCTTTTAGTTTTGTTCAGCCCCCTCTCCAGCCTGTTACAGCGGAGGAGGTCATTCAGCAGGTGGAAGCAATGGCCCAGTGAAATTATCACTGTACTGTCAATCCAGAGACTCAGATAATGTTCTGAGGACCAGACACAGCAGATGGCGCTTTTAAATTCAATAAAAGTCTGGAATTAAAGAGGCTAATGATGACCGGTTGTTGGTTCACTCATACCCTTCAAAGAGGGAAACTGCCTTCCTTCCCTGGTCAGTACTACTTGTGACTCCAGACCCACAAAAACATGGTTAACACTTACCTGCCCTCTAGGCAATTAGGGATAGGCGATAAATGCTGGTGCTATCCAGCGACACTTTCATTCCCTGAATGAATAAAAACAAAGCTCCTTCTTGAAACTGTAACAGAGGAATTGGAGGAGGCAATTTAACTCATTTTGAGATGACAAAGGGGAACAGCAGAAGTCAATTCATCCCCTGTCATGTGAGGACAAGAAGAGCAGATGGGAGTTGCGTCAGTCTACGCTGTTCGAGTTGAACAAACCAAGGTATGCATGAAAGGGAAGGTGTGAGGAATGGGACTCTGTGTGAAGTTCAATGATAATTGGATCGGGAATGAGGAACAGTCGGTGAGTTGAAGAGAAGTGATCCTGGGATGCAATGCAACAGGAAGGCAACTAATGGTGTCAATGGATAGTGTGATAGCAAGGCTCAATAGTGACATTTGGGAATTTGAAGGTATGAGACCATTTGTTGGTAGCTCATTGGAAGGCAATGCTCCTCCCCCCAACACTGAATAAAGCTGGAAATTATCTCTATTAGATGCGTAGAGTCATAGATATGTGCTCATAAACAAAACTTTTCATTGCTCTTCTGTACCTGACAATAAATCAATCAAATTGAATCAAATTGAACTCATCCATGCTGATCAGTTATCCTAAATTGTCCCATTTGTCCCATATCCCTCTAAACCCTTCCTATCCACATACCCATTGAGACTTTACAAAGGAGAAGGTGAACACTACACCAGAAATGATGGGGAGCAGAGATGATAGAACCTTCATTAACTTTTTGTTATTTGTATTCTTTTAATAAAATGTGCTTCGAGCTGTGAACTGCGAATAACTTGTGGCCTTTGAGACAGCTTGTGGATCAAGGAACAGACCAAATAATCTTCATGTGTTTGTGGAGCATCTGGATTAAAAGGGTTTCTACTGACACCTCAACCACCGGGAAGAACATCCTGAAGATCAGCAAGTCCTTTTATGCCAGCCTATATGACACGAAGTGCGCAGACAGCGCGGCCTCCCAGTTGTTCCTATCCTGTATCCCAGAGGTCTAAGACAACAGCAGACGGGAGACTCTGCACCAGCCGTTACCTCGGGAGGAGCTGTCCAAGGTTCTCAAGTCCTTAGGAAACAGTACAACTTCCAGAAGTGATGGCTGCCCACCTGAGGTGTTTTCACCTCTGTGGCACTTGATTGGCCTGGACCAGCTGGAAGTGGACAACTGTGTGCTTTGAACAGTTAGCCTGTGTGAATACAACAGGAAAGTTATCATCCCTCTCATCTACAGTTAGAAGGGGGAATAGCGCTGGCCGACGACCGATTTCACTGAAAATTCAACTTACAGAATCCTGCCTGAGATCATCGCCAACTCGGTCATGACTGCTGTGGAATCAATGATTCACCCCGACCAAGCCTGTGCTGTATTGAGCAGGATGATCTCTGAGAGCTTTGTGTTCCTCAGCGATATAATTGCCTACGTGTGGGATAGTGAGTTTCGAAACCTGCCTTATCAGCCTTAGTCCAGGAAAAGGCCTTTGACAGGAAATCGCACACCAACACGTGGGAAATATTCCCTAAAATTTGCTTTGGGGATGACAGCTGCAATTGGAATGGCCTGCTCTGCACCAACAGCATTGCCTATCCACTGAGAACTCAATCCATTTTTGCCCATTTATGCATCTCTTTACATAAATTCAGGACTCGAGATTCCAACTGAATTTCTTCCTTCTCCATCTTAATTACCAATTTGAGCATTTTATGGTCATTCTTCCAAAATACAATAATATTGTTCCACAATGCTATCTCATTTTGTCCGTAATTTTTTGAAATAATATAGTAAATTGCTCTTGCTGTGAGATGAAATAAATTAGTGCTGTGAATGTGCATTGTGGCTTTCAGTTCTTGGATGGTTGTGAGCAATTCAACATATTGTTTCAGTCTGTTTCTGAACAAATAACTTACACTTTGTTACAAAGGCAAAATAAAAAAGAAGTTCGGTTTCAACAGTAACTGCATCATTTAACACATACGCTATTGAGGATCTCCCGAAAATCACCTAGTAACGCGTTGGAAATACCTTTGTCCCTAAATCTGTGAGGCATGGAATGGAAGTGTTTGATCCTGAAGACTAGAACTCTGAAGTACAACATCTTAAGGGATCCAGAATTTGATTCTGCTGCTTTTCCCTTTCATTCACAGACCATCTACCTCCTGGGGCCAACTTTATTTCTCTCCTAACTCAATTTGATCATAGATTCCCAAATCTCTGACAGGTCTGATTAAATATTCCCCAGCAACAGTCGCATGTCTCCCCTGGTGGGTAGCAATCCCAATCCAATTAAAACAAAACAATACAATGTTATGATTGGTCGCTGAAACAACTACACAGTGACATAAACGAGTTTCATCCCACCATCAAACTCACCATAGACTACTCTCTATTATCTGTCTCATTCTTGGACACTTGCATCTCCATCGAGGATGGGCACCATGGACTACTCTCTAATATCTGTCTCATTCTTGGACACTTGCATCTCCATTGAGGATGGGCACCTCAGCACTTCACTCTACTGCAAACCCATGGATTACCTTATGATGTTGCACGTCTGCACCTTCCACCTAAAACATATTAAAAGAGCCATCCCCATAGTTCTACACATACACAGGATCTGTTCAGGTGAGGAGCAATGTGTCAGGCACCTGGAAGTACTCAAGAATGCCCTCTCAAGAACGGGGTACGATGCTCAACTCATTGAATGCCAGTTCCGACATGCCACAGCGAGAAACTGCAATGACCTCCTCAGGAGACAGACATGAGCTGTAACCGACAGGGTACCCTTCGTTGTCCAGTACTTACCAAGAGCCGAATGACTACTCCATGCTCTTCGCAGCCATTAACACATTATCGATGAGAATGAACACCTTGCCAAGACCTTCCCTGCACCTCCACTTCTCGCCTTTAAACAACCACCAAAACTTAAACAAGTCATGATTCATTTAAACTTCCCAGCTTTCAGGACAACAACACCAGACAACCCTGCCACAGCAGCCACTGCAATGTGTGTCAGAGTATTGACATGAGTAACACCATTACATGTGGTGACACCACCCACCATGTACGCAGCGAGTACTCATATGACTTGGCCAACGTGGCCTATCTCATACGCTGCAGGCAAAGATGTCCTGAGGCATGGTACATCGGTGAGACTGAGCAGACACTACGAACAGATGAATGGACACCACACAACAATCACCAGGCGGGAGTGTTCCTTCCCAGTTGAGGAACACTTTAGTGGTCAGGGACATTTAGCCTCAGATCTCCTGGTGACCATTCTCCAAGGCAGAGTTTGGGACAAGCAACAACACAGAGTGGCTGAGCAGAAGTCTATAGAAAAGTTCAGTACCCATGGGAGTGGTCTGAACCAGGACCTTGGGTTCATGTCAGACTACAGGTGACCACACTGCACGATACACGGACTACAGGTGACCACACTGCACGATACACACACACACACTCGCGCGTGTGCGCATACTCACACACTCACGCAGCCTTCGCTCATAAACAAGCTCTCTCAAATGCACACATATTCATCTTCATACTCATACCATTTCACGCACTCTCTCACCCATAACACACCACACTCACATGCACATTTAACCAAGCTTACACGCACACATATGTACACACACTCTCTGTCAAGTCCACTCACACCCACACGCACACACTCACATGCACACTCAATCTGTCACTTTTACATTCACACACATACAAGGTTATGGGGTGAATTTGTCTTTGTAGAATTACATTTTATTTTTCTCAGAAACTTCATGAATCCATGTAAAACTCTGTAAAATTATACCGAGGGATTGTCAGTATAACATAGCATTGGGACACAGATAGACTTCACACCTATTGTTTAAAAAGTGAGCTTCTTGAGAATGTAATTTAAAAGAAGTTCTGGGATTCACTTATCCAAGAACCGAAACCAGCATATTCCATTATAAACGATGAAAGTTTTAATCTAAGATTGTTTCCTGTATTACATCTCCATGACACTGGAATCCTTTAGCTATAATTTCTGTGAGCATGATCTTAACCTCCACAATTACTTGATGAAGGAGCAGTGCTCCAAAAGCTAGTGCTTCCAAATAAACCCGTTGGACTATAACTTGCTGCTGTGTGACTTTTAATTCAAATAAATGTGAGTTGTTGCATTTTGGAAAGTCAATTCAGGGCAGGATTTATGCACTTAATGGTGAGGCCCTGGGGAGTGTTGCTGACCAAAGAGACCTTGAGTGCACATGCACAGTTCCTCGAGAGTGGAGTCATAGGTAGACAGAGTGGTGAAGAAGACATTTGGTTCTCTTGCCTTTATTAGTCAGTGCACTGACTAAAGGATTTTGGAGTTCATGACACAGCTGTACAGAACATTACTGAGGCTATTTTTGGAATACTGCATTCAATTCTGTTCTCCTGCTCAAGGAGAGGTGTTACAAAACTTGAAAGGGTTCAACAATGATTGGAGTGGCATGGCCACAGTTGGAGGATTTGAGCTACAGGGAGAGGCTGAATAGGCTGACTAGGCTGGGGCTATCTTCTCTGGAACATCATAGGCTGAGGGGCGACCTTATAGATGTTTACAAAATCCTCAGCGGCATGTAAACGCCAAGGTCGTTTCCTCAGTTTAGGGGAGTCCAAAACTAGAGGGCATAGGTTTAAGTCAGAGGGGAAAGATTTGAAAGGAACTTAAAGGGCAATCTTTTCATGCAGAGGATGCTGTGTGTATGGAATGAGCTGCTGCAGGAAGTGGTGGAGTCCGGCATAATTACAATATTTAATTGATATCTGGATGGGGACATGAATGGGAAGGGTTTACAGGAATATGTACTGAAAACTGGGAAAAGGGTCAGAATTTATTTAGACTATGTGGTCAACATGATTGAGATGGATCAAAGGATCTGTTATCATGCTGTACATATCAATGACTCAATGATCTAACGTAAAGATAGGAGATCCTATGTATATTTATGCTGCTGTCAGTTGTTTGGTGTATTCATTAGTTTAATAATTGATATAACTGGATATTTCACCATGATCTTAAGTTGATTTCTGAATTTGGACTGAGTCGCTCCATAAATAAATGTATTTGTGCAGCAGCTTAAGTGTTGAAGAGTATCTCCAACTTTGCTAAATAGATATTCAGAATTTTTATAATCTCTACCATTTCTGCAGGTAATGCGGTAATACAAGAAATGCAAAACACATACTAACCATAGAAGTATGAAACTGGCAGATATGGTGAATAACAAGGTCGTTGACTTCCTTCTGCTCTCCATTCCTGGGTCACTGTTCTCTTTCTTGCTCTAAACATTCAATCCCTTACGGATATGACTAGAAACTAAAATGTGTCTGACTGTCAGAGCATTGAGCAAAAGAATCAAAATGAACGGTAGCAGTGGGGTTAAAACTGTGTCAAACCAGTCAAATACTGCCCACACAGCTTCAGTGTAGTAGCTTGGTTTTACGAAACAAAACCACTCAGTATTGTCAATTACCTTTGCAGGTTCAAGTGGAAAGTAGGATGGTATACTTTTCAAGCAGAGCAGAGTGCACATAGTTGCAAGAATTACATATGCCATTTTCTCAGTGCAGTATTTTGTTGTTTTATTTTAGTTTCTGGCAGCAAATAGCCATAAATCGATTGAAGGTGAAAGTGACAGTGAGCCAGACAGAACAGTCTATAGCCGCATGACGCAATACGTTGATGACTCAACACACACGGGTGAGGTACAGGAAACTCCATGGAGAATAATAAGAAACAATCTTCCACAATATTACATCAATAGTAATGAACAACAGATCTGCTATTGCCATGGCCACCAGGTAGCATGTGGTGCAGTTGGAGAGCCCGCACTTTCCGTTGGAGAAGATCACAATTGCCAACAAATTAACTCAGAAGAGAGAGAAACAAACAGTGACTGAAAATTAATTGCATGCTATGGCATTGTCTTACTCAGAAAATAGAGTTAGCACTTTAGCAACAAAAGGAGTCAACTGGAGTCAAGGTAGAAGTTGTAGAAGAAAACTAAACAATTACCTCTGTCCAATTTCAACACTCCCACTTGCATCTTTAATTGAGTTGAGGGAGGCTTGTGGACTCTCATCTTCTTCCTGCAGGTGGTTCAAAAGTAAACATATAAATGAGACTGAAATTCTCAGACAGAAGTTATTTTGCCAAGCTATTCCCTCTAGCTCCCATACTACATGCAAATACAACTAGAATTATTAAACTGAGCCACAGAGTTGCAGAACTATCGAGTCAGACAGCATTGGAACAGACCCATCAGTCCAACTAGTCCATGACAACCAGCTTTCTCAAGCTAAACTAGTCCCACTTGCCTACAGTTGACCCATATCCTGCTAAATCTTTCATATTCATGTACCTTTACAAGTTGTAACTATACCTGCATCTATCACTTTCTCTGGCAGTTAATTCTACAAATGACCCACCCTCTGTGTGAAAAATGTATCCATACGATCCCTTTTACGTCTTTCTACTCTCACGCTAAAACATGTCCACTAGTTTTGAATTCCACCCTAAGGAAAAAGCTTTTGCTCTTCACCAAATCTGTGCCCTCATGAATTTGTAAATCTGTATAACCCAGCTACTCATCACTCAACATCCCTTTACACACCCAATATCCATTCAGACTAGACCATCATGTTGTAAAGTGTATTAATATTTAGCTAGTAGTGTATTCAGTGGCATAGATCATATCCCAATCCTGCTGCCATATATATTTCATATGTGATGTAAAGATGTGAATAGCTACAACCAAGGAATGGGTATGTGCACGGGGCTGCTGCCTCCCAGCACCAGGGACTCGGGTTCAATTCCAGCCTCGGGAACTATCTGTGTGGAGTTTACACATTCTCCCCATGTCTGCGTGGGCTTCATCCAGTTGTTCCAGTTTCCTTCCAAAGATGTGCAGGTTAGGTGAACTGGCCATGCTAAATTGCCCACAGTGTTCAGGGATGAGTAGGTTAGGTGCATTATCCAGGGGTAAATATAGAATAATATGGTAGAGGAATGGGTGCTTTGGTTACTCTTCAGAAGGCCAGTGTGGACTTGTTGGGATGAGCGGCCTGTTTCCATACTGTAGGGATTCTATTCTATTCTAATACTTCTGAAGTGCTGGTGTGGAAAGTAGCATAAACAGCACAAAAGAATGGGATGTCGTTGGGAAGAAGGGAACTGAAGGAGTCACTGAGTCATATGATGCTGCGAATGAGGCGATTACCTGAAATGGAATTGCAGAAATTGAAAATGGGAAGAAAGTATCAAAGAAGGTTCATCGAATGAAGGGAAGCGGTGGAAACCTGATAGAAATTCGATGAAGTTCTCCAAATCGAGATGCTCGAAGGGAAAGCTCCAAAAACAATCATCACACTAGAGGCTGCAGCAAGGGAGTTGAATAAGACAGGTAGCATCACTAGGACTCAGAACTCCTTTACCAAGACCATTTAGATAGAGACACCCTAGCATCCACACCCAGTATCTACATAGCCATCCCTCACAACAGGATCCCTGCATACTGGATAGCTGCAGAATTTGTCATTCCGGAAGAAGGGCCTGTGCCCGAAACGTCGAATCTCCTGTTCCCTGGATGCTGCCTGACCTGCTGTGCTGTTCCAGCAATAAAGTTTCAACTTTGATCTCCAGCATCTGCAGACCTCACTTTCTCCTAGCTGCAGAATCTATCATGTTTATTATTTCCGATCCAGAGTTATTGTTTTAAGGAGGATCTCTGACATGAATGAACCAAATCAAACCAAGCCCAAGGATGGTTTTACGTGCCATAGGAAATAGTTGACCATAGGAAATAGGAACAGGGGTAGACCATTCAAGCCTGCTCTGCCATTCAGTTGGACTATGGATGATCTGGAACATATGTTCAAAATGTCGACTCTCCTGCTGTTTGAATGCTGCTTGATTGACTGTGCTATTCCAGCACCACACTTTTTGACACAATATTCTTCATGTCCACCTTTTCTGTGTTTTCCCTGTAATCCATGAATACCTGAGTGAGCAAGAATCTATTTTTCTCAGCATTAACTATGCAGAAGGATTCTTGCTCTCTGTGGCAAGGATTTCCAAAGACTCAAACCCACGCAGAAAATATATGCCTCCTCATTTCTTAAGTTGGTGCCCTTTTTTATCTGACATTCTGCCGTCTGGTCCATGAAGGGAAACTTCCTCTCAGCGTTTGCCCTTTCAAACCCACTAAAAATCTAATGCAATCAAGCTTCATTCTTCAATATGCCAGTGAGTGGATTCCTAACCTATTTAGCTTTTGCTTGTAAGACAATCCCTCCATGCCAGGGATAATCCTTGTAAAACTTCTCTAAACTCCCTCCAATGAAATGATGTATTTCCTTAAATAAGTGGACTAAAACTGCTCACGATGTTCCAGATAGATAGAACCTCACTTCTCAGCGGCGTGTGAAAAGATAGCCATTTTGTCAGTATGTCACATTAACACTCGCAGATAAAAAATAACTATGAATAACTTAGAGACACATTTTTATATCTTCTTCAGCAACAGACACTTACCAGGAACACCAATTACAGCAATAACATTGCTGTAAATTTTCAGTGTGGTTTCAGTTGAATAATGCATTATCTGCATGATGGGATCTTTCCCTTGGCCCTATAGAAAGTTCTTTTTGTGTTAGACTCAGAACCGGTGGTTTGGCAGAGCCCATAATTTATCCACTGTGAGAGCTACCCGAGAGGACAGCGATTGCGCCATTGCTCACTAAAGGACAACAACAAAAAGCTAACAACGTAATTCTCGGTCCATGTTGTCAGAGAATATGTTTGTTGCTGAGTCATACAGGCACACTGCACAGACACAGACCTTTGGATACAATCAGTCTGAACATAATCCCAAACTAAACTAATCCCAACTGCCTGCTCCTGGCACATATCATTGCAAACATTTTTTATTCATGCACTTGACTAATTATCTTCTAAACATTGTAACTGCACTTCCATCCGCCACTACCTGTGGAATTTTATTCCACACATAAACCACCCCCTGTATATAAACCACCACCCCCATGTCTCTTACTATCTTTATCTTTTCATCTTAAAAATATGTCTCTAGTCTACACTCTCAGCTACTTTCTCTCCAGCCCCTTCCCCTTCCCATTTATCTCTCCACCCCCGAAGCTCCTATGATCATTTCTGATGAAGGGCTTTTTCCATTTCTTCGGATGCTGCCTGATCTGCTGTGCTTTTCCAGCACCACTATAATCTTGACTCTGATCTCCAGCATCTGCAGTACTCACTTCACCCTTGTTCTCCATTCAGTGCAACTGTAGCTGATCTGTGACCAAACGTCCCCCAAAATCTGCCTTTGCCTTCGATGCTGTGGGAAAGTCAAACTTAAAGACACCCACCAATCACTTACTCCAAAACTCAACAATTCTTCTGGCATCAATTCGCGTCTGACAAGCAGACTACCAAATTTTTGCCACCCTTCACGTGTTGAACTTATCCCTCTTTCTTTTCTGGAACAAAATCTATCTCGAGTTCTGGACTTCCCAACCAACACAAACATTGTAACTGGACTCACATCCATCACTTTGTCGTACACGACCTTTCACACATGAGCAACCCTCTACGTACAAAAGGGTTCTTAATTACAAGAAAAGTCCAATCAACTGTAATATGGTGACATGATTGAAGAAAGGCTAATCCAATGGTATTCTTTGGAAAAGAAATCTTATTTACGTAAATTGTCATGCCATGTATCAGTTCAAGGTTAGTTCAAATGGTCAGTTAATGTGTCATTATTCATTTTATGAAAACTCTATTGTCCTCCTATCTTTGAATTTCAGCTTAATTCTGCAAATCAGCAGGACAGGTTCACAGGCCATTTTATAGTATTCTTTTTAAATCAAGAAACCATTTTGTAGTAAATAAAAATCTACATATACTTGTTGCCTAAGTTCAAATTTTAGATCCTCATAACATGGATATTCCAGGAGGGATGCAGCTGGTCAAGCCACTTAATTTGAAACAAATCAGAATTTATTCATAATATTACCGAGTAAAACAGAAACAAAAGAGAACAGAATACAAAATAACTTAACCTCTCAGAAAACCCAACAGATTATACCAACTTAACGATACTGTTCCGATTACTTGCAGCAATCCCCACAAACATCCCATTGGCACAAAAGGTAAAATCAAACACAGGGTCTAACAGGAGAGAGAGAGAGGGCAGCATGGAACACCCTCTTCCATGGAGCTGTTTGTTGGACCAGTGGCCTCAACAACTGGCCGACAGCTTTCAGTGAATAGCCAGACTGCTAAACCAAACCAAGTCAGAGTGAAGCTGAGCTGGGAGAACTGGCCACTCCGCTTTCATTGTACAAGTGTACTTTTTTAAACTTGAAAGCCTTTTTTACCTGAGGCAGTATATGTTAGCTACCATGCAATTGGCCCTAAAACCCATCGAAACCAGACTTTTAAGAATCGGTTATTTTGCAGCCTCCCTAAAAAAAAGCCAAGGAGCAGCATCATCACACCTACCCCTTTAAAATAAATGAACCATCAATATCCAAAGATGGCTTCATTTTAAAACCTCTTAATCTTAACTCATTACTACATCATGACACTAATATAAATTGCACTGACTATAATCATACAAATGTGCACTAATACATTCTGTTTCAGTCTGTTTTACTCCTACCACTGAACGCCTCCATTTTTCATTCAAGTCTCGACAATGTGTCGGCAATCACATTTTCTCATCCTGCCACATGCTCCATTTTCAAACTGAATGGTTGCAACAACAAGCTCCATCTCAATAGCCTGACATTTTTGTCCTTAAATTTCTCCACCAACTTCAATGGGTTATGGTCAGTGTATATGAATGTCTCAAATGTGTTACTGGTAACATAAATATTGAAATGTTGTAATGCCAACACCAAGCTCAAAGTCTCCTTCTCAACTGTGGAATATTTTTGTTGAGGGAAAGTGAGGACTGCAGATGCTGGAGATCAGAGCTGAAAATGTGTTAGGAGAGTGTGCCAAGCAGGCTAAGATAAAAAGTAGGCAGGAGGGACTTGGGGGAGGGGTGTTGGAAATGCGATAGGTGGAAGGAGGTTAAGGTGAGGGTGATAGGCCAGAGTGGGGGTGGGGGCGGAAAGGTCAGGGAGAAGATTGCAGGTTAGGAATATTTTTGTTGATGCATGTTCAATTTCCTGGAGAATTAACCGATAGGTCTTTCTATCTTCTCATCATCTTCCTGTCAGAGCACAGCACCAACACCCACGTCACTCGCGTCGATAGCCATCTTGAACGGCTCTGCGTAATTAGGTGTGGCTAACACTGGGGCAGTGGTTAACACAGCTTTCAGGCTGATAAATGCCTTCTGACAGTCCACTGTCCACTGAAACTTCTTACCTTTAGCAATTCAGTGAGTGGAGCAGCCACACTGTTAAAATTTGGTATGAATTTTTGATAAAATCCACTCAATCCAGGAACAGTAGGACTGCTCTTTTTGTCAACGGTATAGGAAACTCCCCAATTAGCTTTGTTTCTGCATTCCGTAGCACCATTTGTCCATTTCCAATAACATGGCCCAGGAAGGTGACTTGGGCTTTGGCAAATTCTCTTTTAAGATGGTATATCAGCAAGTCTGCCTCCCGAAGTCAATCAAACAAGTGTGATAAATGTTGCAAATGTTCCTTCCATATGTGACTAAAAATCACCAGATCATCAATGTGTATGACACAATTGGGTAATGCAGTAACGATCTTCTAGGTTCGTCTCTGAAATGTGGCTGGGTGCATTTTTCACACTGAACCGCATGACTTTAAACTAATATAGTCCATTCGGCGTTATGAAATCTGAAATTCTCTTCGCTCTTTCAGACAAAGTTACCTGCCAGTATCCTCAGAGCAAGTCCAACTTAGAAATATAAGTTGCTTGTCCCACATTTTCGACATAGTCTCCCAAACAAGGAATCAGATTTGTATTTGTCTTTGTAATTGCATTGACTTTGTGACAGTTCACACATAACCGTTGGGTACCATCTGGTTTTGGCAGTATTACTATGGGTGAGCTCCAGTAACAGTAACTCACTTCGATTAAGTTGTCTCAGTGATGCATTCAAACTCCTTTTGAACCTGTGCCAACTTTTGAGAGTTATGCCAGTAAGGATGTTGCTTAATCGGAACAGCATCTCCTCTCTCTACCTCATGCATAATTGTGTTAGTACTTCCCAGCTTATTTCCACATATCTCCCCTTGTGACAGTAATAACTCTTTCAGGTCCTTTCAATTTTTGCACATTGTCCAATTTAATTTGAGGAATGTCCAATTCAGAATCCTTTGACCTTGGATCTTCACTCTTTGTTGTAACCAATAATACAGTCTCCTTTAGCTTCCCTTCCCGATCAAAACACCTTTGGAGCATATTCACATCACACACTGTGTCAGATTTCTTTCTATCTGGAGTTCTTATCAAATAGCTCACCTCACTTAATCTCCTCTCAACTTAATAATGTCCACTAAACCTTGCTTTTAAAGGTTCCCCTATCACTGGAAGTAACACTAACACCTTACCTCCAATTGCAAAATTGGATGTTATTGATTTCTTGCCTGCTTCCTGTTTCATTGTATGTTGTGATACATTAAATGCTGTCTAGGCAACTCCCAACTCTATTTAATCATTCCCTAAAATCTGACACATAGTCCAAGTATGTGGTCTCTGAATTCTGACTTGCCAATTTCTCCATAATCAATTTTAGTGATCCTTTCACTTCATACCCAAAAACTAATTCAAATGGGACTGAATTTGGTTGATTCATTTGGTGCATCTCTGATTGCAAAAAGTACAAATGGAATTCCCTTATCCCAACCATCTGGATAGTCTTGACTATAAACCCTCAACATGGTCTTTAATGTCTGATGCCACCATTCTTGTACACCTTGCAACTCAGGATGATACACAGTAGATTTGAATTGTTTTATTCCTCAGCTGTCCATAACGTCCTTAAATAACTTTGATGTAAATTTTGACCCTTGACCTGATTGTATCTCTGTGGATAGTCTTTATCCCATGAAAAATGTGAGTAACTCCTCTCCAATCCTTTTGGATGTGGCATTGTGTAGTGGGACAGCCTCTGGACATCTAGTGGATGCATCCATTATTGTTAACAAATACTCACTCCCACTTTTTGCTGAGGGGGTCCTACCCAATGAATTAAGACTCTTGTAAAGGGTTCCTCAAATGCACGAATAGGGATTAAAGGTTTGGGTTTTATCACTGCCTGTGGTTTTCCAATTACCTGATATGAATGACATGTTTGGCAAAATGTAACTACATCCTTGTGCTGTCGAGGCCAGTAAGAACGTTTTTGTCTTTTCGCTGAGTTTTTCTCACTCCTAAATGACCCCCAATGGTAGTTCATGCACTACCCGCAACTCTTCCTTACATTAAACTACAAGAAATACGACTTGATGAACTTCTACCCTTTTCTCATCTGCCTGAATATATAATGGTTTTCATTTCCTCATTAAGACATCATTTTTAAGATAAGAGCATTCAGGGATACATTCACATTCTTTTTCTGTGTATGCCTTTTGGTACAATTGCTTTAAATTTCACCTTTCTGTTGTAACTAATTTAATTTCTCTGATCTAAAGATGTCTGCTGTGTCATCTCCCTGCTCCTGTTTTGTCTCCACCATCTGATCAAACAGGGTCTCTGCTAATTCCACTTCAACCTTCTTATCTGTACTCTTTGACCTCTCCTGTTTCTACTGGTGACTTTGTGACCTCGTTACCACACAGCCAGGAAAAATCCCAGGATATGTGTCCTGCAATAGTTCAGTTGCCTGAATTTCCACTGGCTTTTCAACCACAGTAGGCAGCACTCCTACCAGTGAACCAGCTATATCATTAGTAAGGACAAATTGTATTCCTTGAGCTGAGAGTTTATCCAGTACTCCAACCACGACTTTCTCACTATTCACTGGACACTCTAACCTCACTTAACATCATTGGGGCTTCCTGTCTCACCATGAATTCCCATTACTAGTACTTTTTCTGGCAATAGTCCTTCCGAAGTACATATCTCCTCATCTTTCAACATCAAAGATTGAGAGGATCTTGTATCTCTTAATATTGTAACCTGCTGCTCCTGGCCGATATTACGTTCACAGGTATATGGTTTGAGAAGATCTGGCACTTCCTCCTTCACCAACCTCCGACCAGCTCGTACATTCTGGTGCAGCTTTCTAGCCTCCACTGTGCTTTCCATTAGCACCCCAACAAAATTCACTGGCTCATCCTGTTTTCCTACATCTGGCTTCCCACTGCCTTTCCTAACCCACCAACACTGTGCATTCATGTGGCCTATTTTATTGCAGTGAAAACATCGAAGCTTTTTAACTTCACTTTCCCCTTCAACAGTTCCCTTTTTACCCTGTGGTAAGTTATCCTTATGATCTACACCAAGATCTACCTTTCCCTTTCCATGCTAAGATTTCATTTTTCCCCAATATCTATCCCTCACGAATTGAAATTGATTTTGGAAGCCAAACTTTGATTTATGGACCAACTCATAATCACCAGCCATTTCAGCTGCTAATCTTGCCGTTTTAACTCCCTGCTCTTGCACATTAATTCCCACTACTTCAGGAAGTGACTTTTTGAACTCCTGTCTAAATGCCAACTTCTGTAGTTCAAACTACCTCTCTTTATTCCTTTCCCCTCTCTCCTTTTCTCTCTCTCTTCTGCTCTCTCTCTTTCTCTCTATTTTTCTCTCTGTTCTGCTAAAGTGATTTGTTCTTTGTCTCTTTACTCTGCTTTTAATCGTAATTAAAACTGTTTCATTTATTTTTCTCAAGCTTTATCTTTTGCCTATACTTTTAAGCTGGTACATTCTCAATTGAATTTTAGCCATGCTGAAAGACTCTGATGGTGTTTCCAGCAAGTTTAAATGTTGAGCTATTGATGCAATAACCACATCTTTTTTCAGAGACACAGGCAATTTCAGTTCCAGTAGCTTTTCCCTGTTGACCTTTTGTAAACCTCCCAAAGTCACTTCTTCCACCCCCAGAAAACTCTTGTGACTGAAAACACCATTACCGCACCAAACACTGTTTAATCCAAACAAATTCAACACCCAGAACAAAAGTTAGTAACACCTAACTCTCGCTTTGAGTCAAACAACCCACATCCCGATTTGAAACTATAAAATAAATCATGCAAAACAAATCAATACAGGATTTTTATATTTAATAGTAAGGTCCTGGGGAGAATTGCTGAACAAAGAGACCTTGGAGTGCAGGTTTGTAGCTCCTTAAAAGTAGAGTCGCAGGTTAGTGAAGAACGCATTTGGTATGCTTTCCTTTATTGAACAGAGCATTGAGTATAGGAGCTAGTAGGTCATGATGCAGCTATACTGTACATTGGTTAGGCCACTTGTGGAATATTGCGAGCAATTCTGGTTTCCTTCCTATTGGAAGGATGTTTTAAAACTTGGAAGGTTTCAGAAAACACTTACAAGAATGCTGCCATGGTATGAGGATGTAAGCTATCGAGAGAGGCAGGATAGGCTGGGGCTGTTTTCCCTGTAGTGTGGGAGGCTGAGGTGTGACTTTACAGAGGCTTATAAAATCATGAGGGGCATGGATAGGATAAATAGACAAGGGTTTTTCCCTAGGATGGGGGAGTCCAGAACGAGAGGGTGGGAGAGGAAAGATATAAAAGCAACCTAAGGGGCAACGTTTTCACTCAGAGGGTGTTGCGTGTATGGAATGAACTACTATGTGGAGGCTGGTACAATTACAGCATTTAAAAGGCATCTGGATGGGTACTTGAATAGGAAGAGTTTAGAGGGATATGGGCCAAGTGCTGGCAAATGGGACTAGACTAGGTTAGGATATCTGGCAGGCATGGATGAGTTGGACCAAAGGATCTGCTTCGATGTTGTACATCTCTATGACTCTATGAGCCCCCAGTCTGTTATGGATCAGGCCAAACCCTCTCAAAACATTTCAAGAAATTAGTCCAGACCCTAACTTCTGTGTGGAATGCTCTGCCCCGGAGGGCAGTGGAGGCCCAGTCTCTGGATTCATTTAAGAAAGAGTTGGATAGAGCTCTCAAGGATTGTGGAATCAAGGGTTATGGAGATAAGGCAGGAACAGGATACTGATTAAGGATGATCAGCCATGATCATATTGAATGGTGGTGCAGGCTCGAAGGGCAGAATGGCCTACTCCTGCACCTATTGTCTATTGTCTATTGTCTTCTCATTGTTTTAAGGAGATGAAAGGTGGATATTCCAGGAGGGATGTAGCTGGTCAAACCACTCAGTTTAAAAAGAAATTACAGACTACCGAATGAAACACAAGCAAAAGAAAACAGTTTAGAATAACAACTAATTGAAAATTGACCGACACGACATCCACCGCAATGTAACAAAGAGCTGTTCCTGCAACATCCCATAAACATGGCCCTTGGTAAAATGGTCCATTCAAATGCAGGTTGTGACAGGAGAGAGAGATTGCAGAGAGGATCAGCCAGGGAGCATTGGCTGAAACATGGAACCTCTTTTTTTTCCCCAGCAGCTTCTCAGGGTCCCCAGCTAAAACTAAAACCAGAACAGAGAAAATCCCTGAACAAGGAGAACTGGCCACTCCCCTTTCATTGTAGAAGTGTTTAAAAAAAAAAACAAAAAGCCCTTCTCCCTGATTGTTTCCGTAGGCAGAGTCTGTTAGCCACAATCAAACTGGCCTACCCCAGATAAATCAGAACCTCTGCATTTGCAACTCCTTCTGAAAAAAGCTAAGGACAACATAACCTTGTTAAAGGAGCAGCATTAGCACGTTAGTGAGAGTTTCGACATGCCACTTATCAAAAACATGAAAGGAGCAAGACCATCTTGATGTTTATTCTGGATCAGTGGTGCTGGAAGAGCACAGCAATTCAGGCAGCATCCGAGGTCAGGCAAAATCGACGTTTCGGGCAAAAGCCCTTCATCAGGAATAAAGGCAGAGAGCCTGAAGCGTGGAGAGATAAGCTAGAGGAGGGTGGGGGTGGGGAGAGAGTGGCATAGAGGACAATAGGTCAGTGGGGAAGGAGATGAAGGTGATAGGTCAGGGAGGAGAGGGTGGAGTGGATAGGTGGAAAAGGAACTGGGCAGGTCGGACAAGTCCGGACAGGTCAGGGGATCGAGTTGCTGGAGGTTAGAAGCTAGGATGAGGTGGGGGAAGGGGAAATGAGGAAACTGTTGAAATCCATATGATGCCCTGGGGTTGAAGTGTTCCGAGGCCTCACCACTGGCAAGATGAAATAATCTGATTTCAAATGAGTGCCCCATTCCACATTGTTAATGATATAGATTGGCTCAACAGCAAAATATAAGAGAATATTTTTGAGTGAGAACACAACACACACAGTCACTATCACCACAGCTGCAGTTTCCTCCCTGCAATACTTTGCTCTCAACCTCTGGCAACAAATGAGGACAAAACGATCGACAGTGAAAGCAACCGTGAGCCAAACAGAGCAGTCAATCGCTGTGAAGTTGATAACCACAGTGATGCTCCTTATTGAAGTGAAGTGTAGAAATGAAAATGGGAAATAGTAGTAAAGCATGTGGTAGACTATCACATTGGAAATAATGACCAGGAGAT
Source organism: Chiloscyllium plagiosum (assembly GCF_037043375.1). Classification (NCBI taxonomy): domain Eukaryota; kingdom Metazoa; phylum Chordata; class Chondrichthyes; order Orectolobiformes; family Hemiscylliidae; genus Chiloscyllium; species Chiloscyllium plagiosum. The sequence continues at coordinate 95,339,938 of NW_028270148.1, forward strand.
CAACTGTCGTCATACCCACCAAATAAAGAGAGATCCCTTTGGAGAGACCACAGCCTCCACGAATTAGAAGGACAATTGTCAGGAGGTTAGCTACAAAGAAAAGAGCAGAATCCCCAGATTAATAACACAATATTATTTGGAAATTATGGCACAAATCCATGTTATTTGGCCAAATATGTCTCAGTTGAGGTTCACACTGCGCATGGGTTTCCTCCCACCAACTTCATCTTACAATATTAAGATATTATTTCCTTCATCCTCATGTAATTACTGGGATTTCCCATCAGACAAACTCACAAATATATAGAAATACTGCACAGATTGGAAGGAAGCAAAATCTTTCTCAAATCCATCTTTACAGAGATGGATTGAATGCGTGTACTCCCCCCACCCCCCCGCACTGCCTTATGCCAGTCTCTAATTAGATGGAACGGTGAGTGGGGTGGGAGGGGCTGCCTCCTTTGAACGTTGACTCATTTAAATACAGCGAAGCTCATTGTGAGCTCAATTGACCATAATTGTATGGGATCTATTCAACTTTCCCGAGGTTGTACAAGGAAAACAGAATGGGGAGAGGGGGTTCCAGCAGTGTTATGTCAGGGGCACTGAAACAGATAAAAATCCATCAAAATCTTTGCAAGTGAAAAGGTTGGATGTCGCCAGTGATTTTATTCATGAAGGTGGAAGTTCTATTTTATTTTGACAACTTTGTGTTGTTCATTCGGTACAATGAAAAACATTCCAGAGGAGAGCGCGGGCTTGAGCCCTCACTAAATGGGTATTGTTCAGTTTGTGACTCAAGCCGGAGTCCAGAGACAATTGCCTCCATGGGGAGTGTAAAAGTGCGGGGAGATCAAGACCAGAAGGTTCAAGATGGCAGATAGCCAGGGGCAGGTGGGCTCTGCATCACAGGGACATAATGGACCTAGTCCTGTGTGAGAAAACCATTGAGAATAACAGCAGCCTGAACGGAGAATGTACAATTAGTGCCTTGCATTTACAGACAGATGGCAAACTATCTGCAGCACCTGGAGCCCCAGTATCTGCGCAGTGTGTGCCTTTCCAGGGAGTCAGTGATATCTCTTTGTGACAAATCAGTTCCAATTGTGTCTCTGGGTATTCAGCGTCTGTAGTTTCAATGATTACCCAAGACTTTGAGCTCTTGTACCTCCAGCCCTTTGTAAGCATTAGATTGAGATCTTTACGGTGAGCTGTAAGCTCCTGTACAACACTGTATGAAGGTGGTAATAGCTGCAAGGGTTTGGTGTACTCACAACTGCATGCCGTTCACCACAGATGAGGTTCACCAGACTTTTGTAAATATTAAAGGGAGTCACTCCCAAAGTGTCCAATTAATCAGCAATTATCGACAAAGGCTTCTCCAGGTATGTGTGTGTATTCCAGGGAGGGGTCCTGACTCATACAACCTTCAACACCCCTCAGTTCCACGGTGGTCAATGCACCACAGCCATTGGAGAGATAGATTCAGATTAGATTAGATTACTTACAGTGTGGAAACAGGCCCTTCGGCCCAACAAGTCCACACAAGTCCACACTGACCCTCCAAAGAGCAACCCACCCCGACCCATTCCCCTACATTTACCCCATCACCTAACACTCCGGGCAATTTAGCATGGCCAATTCACTTAACCTGCACATTTTTGGACTGTGGGAGGAGACCGGAGCACCAGGAGGAACCCCATGCAGACATGGGGAGAATGTGCAAACTCCACACAGACTGTTGCCTGAGGCAGGAATTGAACCCAGGTCTCTGGTGCTGTGAGGCAGCAGTGCTAAGCACTGTGCTGCCCAATTCTTGGAGGAAAGGGCTGCCTATTCAAGAGATAGCTCATGACCCCAGTGGGACACAGGAGATCAGATGTTGAGTGACTTTGCAATAAAATTCACACAAGCACCAAGGCGATTTGTTAAAACAATTAACAATCTGCTCAACGCCACAATGTTACCTCAAGCTGGGACATGCAGGTGCCAATGTTGGACTGGGGTGGACAAAATTAAACAGTACACAACACCAGGTTCTAGTCCAGCAGGTTTATTTGGAAGCACTAGCTTTCGGAGCACTGCTCCTTCACCAGGTAGCACTCTAAATGCTATTACTTCCAAATAAGCCTCTTGAATAACAACCTAATGTTGTGTGATTTTTAATCTCAAGTTATGACCAGTGACAGGACCATTGTGAATATGGCAAAGGTAAGGCAGGTACTGAAAAGGATGCTGGGACACACACCATCAACAAACCCTGGTTAGTAAACCCTCAAGTCAACATCCATCCATAAGACCAGCTAAATGAACGATTGCAATAACTACACATCCATCCTCATGTGCACGTATTTAATTAAGGTTATCAGCCATACCATTCCTGTAAAGACATCATAAATTATTCCCCGTGTTCTCCCATATGGACTCAGTGTGATTTCTTACATTGTTCCTGCCTGCTGCACTGTAGCCTTCCCCATATGCTGCCAATGGTCCGGAGGCAGGCGGCTGACTCTAATATCCCGTTGTCTGGAATGGCCTTGGGGGTGGTCCTCTGTTTGGTTGAGTCTGTCTGGACCCTGTCATGGTGAGGCTCTCCTGCAAAGTGTCAGGGACCTCCTTCATCACCATGGCTCTCTGAAGCACTGGTGTCAGTGGCAGAGGGTAGAGGAGTAACTGTCCCCATCAGGAATGCCCTGACAGGTACTTCCCGATGGTGACTGCTCCTCCACATGTCCCACTCTGAGGCTCACTTGGCCCTCCATACTTTCCTGATTGAGGGACAATTACCTGATGATGATGTCAGATATGTCTATCCTCTCTCTTGCACATTGAGTTGAGTGACAATGCAATGGACCACACTAATTCAAACAAAACCCTTATGTGATCCGAACCATAACCCAAAACTTAATGTGAAATCCAATTCTATCCTGAAAGAAAACCCTAATCCTAATTTTCAGCCTTAGTCTAACCCTTACCTAAGTCCAACCATAATCCGAACCACAAACCTAACTGTCGACCTAACTAATGATGACAACATCTTCATCTGTGATCAGTTTTGAGGACACATGCCCTCTCTATGAAATCAGTTGAAGAGAATACCAAATGTGTTCATTTCAGAGGAGAGCAAAGGATCGCTACAGTGTGGAAAAAGGACATTTGGCCCATCGAGTCCATACCAAGCCCCTGAAGACCTTTCCACCCAGTTTCATGCCCTCTACCATATCCGTGTAAGCCTGCATTTCCCAAGGCTAACCTACCGGGACTGCTCATTGCTGGATATTATGGTAAATGTCCCATGGCCAAACCACCCAGCCTGCAGATCTTGGACTGTAGGAGGAAACTGGAGCACACGAAGGAAACTCATGCAGACACGGGAAGAATGTACAAACTCCACACAGACAGTTCCCAAGGGTGGAATCGAAGCTGGGTTCCTGGTGCTGTGAGGAACCACTGAGCCACCATGCTGCCAGTGGTGACAACATTGTCCCTCGGCCATCTGCCACCTCCTGCACTCCTCTCTGAATCTCACTTCGTGCACACCCTCCTGCCCCTCAGCCTCCAGCCTCCCATTGGGTCTCCAGGTGAGTGACCAACTGCAACATCTCCTCCTCCTCCATCAGATTCAGTTTGGCCACACCTCCACTGGTCCTCGTTCTCTCAATCAGCCTCTTGCAGCACGTCAACCACATTGACCAGACACGCCCACATCTAATGGCCACCTCTGCCAACTCTGCCCGATAACTGAGACACAGGGGAGGGCTCACTCCTCGGCTTTGGACCTGCCCTTGATGAGGTGGATGATATCTCCAACATTGGCAAAGGTGTTTGTGAAAGATGGTGCTGTCACAGGAGACACCACGGTTAAAGTTCATGGTCTAACCTGCTCCCTCAATAATAAAGGTTCTGAACTCTCAATGCTGCCTCCCCACAGCTGAAGGATATTTACACAATCCCACTTCCCCTCAACTGCCTGCTCATCCCCACAGCCCTGTACAATGACGGCCAGAGTTGACTTGCTGTTCACGGCCTGACCCTTCTCCCAGTGATGGCCGGAGTTGACTTGCTGTTCATGGCCTGACCCTTCTCCCAATGGACACCCCTCCTCACCGTGTGCTTCACTGAGGAGGGCCCTGGCACCATGTGACTTGGGTGACCAGCTCTTGGTCCCACTGTGAAGATCGTTCAGGTGTGTGAGCACGTGGACTGGGCACTATCCCATCGACCTGCTGATCCCACTGACCATCATCAAATCCAGACCCATGTCCCAGCAACAGACCCAGACACATGGCAATAAAAACCCAGTTGGAGAGAGCTTTGGGTCCAGAAATCTGAAAGTACCTGTTCCTCCCAGACAAGGACCATTTAGCACACGTCAGGTCACAGATTCCTCATGTCCTCATGGAACTAAACTAAAATTCACAATTTACAGCATGAGCTGTTTCTTGTAGGAACACCTGAAACTGGATCCAGCATGAGGAGAGAAAGAGAGAGGGTTTATACACTGAGAGATATATCAGGGGAAAGAACAGAGTGAAAGTGGGATTGAAAAGATAACACAACCTGCTTCAGCTTCTTACCAGGAACTCCTAAGATTGTGAGGAAATGGTAGTAAGTGAAAGCTATCTGTTCAATTGTTGATAATTCCATTTTCAGAGAGGTGACGATATCAATTGTTATTGACAGATCTGAATCATCAGACATTCATCCGTTATATAAAGCAACTAAATCTCCCCTGTGATTTTGTATGGTTGCAGAGAGAATGAAATTACTTTGCGGTCTTTGAACAAACAGGCACAGTTATTTTTAACAGATATTACACAATACAATCTTCACCTACACCGGACGATTGAAGGAGAACAATTGGGCCAGGTCCATCTCAGGGCTCCTTGCTCGCTCTCTTAGTGCTCTCTACTCGGATGCTCAGACCATCCCTGCCTTGCCTTGCCTTTCTCACTTTGCCCCCTCACCCACACAGTCAGAGAGTCCTATGGAGCTGTACATCATGGAAACAGACCCTTGGCTCCTACTCATCCATGCCAACCAGACATCCCAAATTAACCAAGTCCCATTAGTCAACATTTCACCCATATGTCTCCAACCTTCCTGGCCATATAACCATCCAGATGTCTCTAAAATGTAGTTTTTGTACCAGCGTCTACACTTCCTCTGGCAGCTCCTTCCACGCACATGGCATCCTCTGTGTGGAAATATTGTCCTTTAGGTGTATTTTAATCTTTCCCCTCCCATCTTGAATGTATGCCCTGAAGTTTTGGACTTCCTTAGCTTGGGGAAAAGACTTTGCCTGTTCCCTCTATCCATTTCCCTCATGATTATATAAACTTCTATCAGGTCATCCCTCATTCTCCAATGCTCCAGACAAAATATCCCAACCTCTCCAGCCGCTCCTGCAGCTCAGAATCTCTTACCCTGGCAACATACTTGTAAATCTCCTTTGAACCCTTTCAAGTTTCACAACATCCTACCCATAACAGGTAGACGAGACATGAACACAGTATTCTAATGTCCTCTACAGTCACAACATGGCCTCCCATTTCCTCCACTCAATTCACTGACCAATAAAGCCAAGCCTACCAAATACCTTCTTCACTATCCTGTCTACATGTGATTGCACTTTCAAGGAACTATGAACCTGCATTCCAAGGTCTCTTTGTTCAGCAACTCTCCCCAGGACCTCACCATTAAGTGTATAAGTTCTGCCCTAATTTGCCTTTCTACAATGCAGCACCTCACATTTACAAAAATTAAACTCTATCTGCCGCTCCTTGACCCATCAGCCCACCTGATCGAGGTCCCGATGTACTCTGAGGGAACCTTCTTGGATCTCCACCACACCATCAATTTTGGTGTCACCTGCAAACTTACTAACCATACCCGCTGTGTTCATATCCAAATCATTTTTAGTAATGACAAAAAGCAGTGGACCCAGTACTGATCCTTGTTTCATATCACTGGTCACAGGCATCCAGGCTGAAAAGCAACCCTCCACCACCACCCTCTGGCTCCTACCTTCGAGCCAGTTCTGTATCCAGATGGCTAGTTCTCCCTATATTCCATGTGATCCCATATGACACCTTGACAAACTCCTTACTGATTCTCCTGCTCCTCGGATGCTGCCTCACCAGCACCACACTCTCGACTCTGATCTCCAGCATGTGCAGTCCTCACTTTCTCCTCACTGAAATGCCTTACTAAAGTCCACATGGATCACATCTATCGCTCTGTCCACATCAATCCTCTTTGTCACTTCAAAAAACTCAATCAATTTAATGAGATATGACTCCCATAAAGCCATGTTGACTATCCCAAATCAGTCTTTGCCTTTCCAAATCCCCTCCCTCAGAATCCCCTCCAACAATTTGCTCGCCACTGATGTCAGGTTCACTGGTCTATAATTCCCTGGCTTTTCCATACCACCTTTCTTACATATTGGCATCACGTTAACCAACCTCCAGTCTTACAGTATCTCACCTTTGGCTATCAGTGGTATAAATATCTCAGTAAGGGGCACAGGCAATCACTTCCCTAGCTTCCTACAGAGTTCTTAGGTATACCTGATCAAATCTTGATTTATCCACCTTTTTGCATTATAAGTTGTCCAGCATCTCTTCTTCCATTGTTATGGATATTTTTCAAGAAATTGCTGTTTATTTCCCCAAGTTCTCTATATTCCTTGTCCTTCTCCACAGTAAACACGGAAGCAAAATACTTGTTTCATATCTCCCCCATCTCTTGCAGTTCCACACACAGGCGGTCTTGTTTTAGATTAGATTAGATTACTTATGATGTGGAAACAGGCCCTTTGGACAAACAAAGGGCAACCAACCAAGACCCATTCCCCTACATTTATCCCTTCACCTAACACTACAGGCAATTTAGCATGGCCAATTCACCTCACCTGCACATTTTTTTTGGACTGTGGGAGGAAACCCACGCAGACACGGGGGGAATGTGCAAACTCCACACAGATCTTTAAAGGGTCCTATTCTCTCCCTAGTTACTCGTTTGTCTGTAATGCATATTTTAGAATTCCTTTGAATTCTCCTTAACACTTCTTGCCATACCTATCGCATGTCACGTTTTTGCCCTCCCGATTTCCCTCTTCAGTACATGCCTGCTGCCCTTATACTCTTCTCGGGATTTACCCGATCGCTGCTGACATATGCTTCCTTCTTCTTCTTAACCAAAACCTTAATTTCTCTCGACATCCAGCATTCCCTACACCTACCAGCCTCAGCCTTCTCCCTAACAGAAATATATCAGTTCTGGACTCTCGTTATCTCATTTTTGAAGGCTTCTCTGTTTCCAGCTGTCCCTTTACCAGCGAGTATCCGCCCCCAATGAATATTTTGAAGGTTTTGCCGAATATAATCAAAATTGGCCTTCTTCCAATTTAGAACTTTAATTTTTAGATCTGGTCTATCCTTTTTCATCACTATTTTAAAGCTAATAGAATTATGATCAGTGGCCCCAAAGTGCTCCTCCCACTGTCACCTCAGTCGCTTGCCCTGCCTTAATTTCCACAAGAAGGTCAAATGTTGCACCTTCTCTAGTAGGTACACCCACATATTGAATCAGGAAATTTTCTTGTACACACTTAACAAAGTCCCTGCCATCCAAACCCTGAACACTACGGCAGTCCAGGTCTATGCTTGAAAGTCAAAATCGGCACAGTAGCTCAGTGGTTCACATCGCTGCCTCACAGCACCAAGGACCCGAGTTCAAATCCAACTGCAAATGACTGTCTGTACGGAGTTTGCACACATTCCCCATTTTGTCCGGGTTTCCTCTGGGTGCTCCGGTTTCCTCCCACGTTCCAAACATGTGCAGGTTAGTTAAATTGGCCATGCTGAATCGCCTATCGTGTTCAGGGATGTGTAGGTTAGGTGCATTAGTCAGGGTAAATATAGTACAGGAATGAGTGTGGATGGGTTACTGTTTGGAGGGTCAGTGTGAACTTGTTAGGCCGAAGGGCCTGTTTCCACACTGTAGGGATTCTGTGATCCCCACTCATTACGCCCCTATTAATTAGGTTAGATTAGATTCCCTACAGTGTGGAAACAGGCCCTTCGGCCCAACAAGTCCACATTGACCCTCCGAAGAGCAACCCACCTAGACCCATTCCCCCTAAGAAATGCACCTAACTCTACAGGTTATTTAGCATGACCAATTCATCTAATTTGCACATCTTTGGACTGTGGGAGGAAACCGAAGCACCCAGAGGAAACCCACACAGACACGGGGAGAATGTGCAAACTCCACACAAGGCTGGAATCGAACCCGGGTCCCTGGCGCTGTGAGGCAGCAGTGCTTACCACTGAGCCACCGTGCCGCCCCATTCCTGCAGCTTACTGAGATCTCTTTTCAAATTTGTTTATCAATTTCCCTGCTGACTGTTGGGGGGGGGGGGGGTTGTGTGGGGTTGGGGCGTGAGGTTTATAGTACAATCCCAATAAGACGATCATCTTTCTCTTATTGCTCAGTTCCACCCAAATACCTTCCCTGGATGTACTCCCTGGAATATCCTCCCTAAGTATAGCCATATTGTTATCCCTGATGAAAAACCCCACTCCCCCTCCTCTTTTGCCCCCTTTCTATCCTTCTTATGACACCTATACCCTGGAATATTTAGCTGTCAGCCCTGTGCATCCCTGGGACACATCTCTGTAATTAGTATGATATCCCAGTCCCAAGTTCCCAACCACGCCCTGATTTCAACAACTTGACCTGTTTGGCCTCTTGTATTGAAATAAATGCTGTTTAAGTTATCAGTCCTACCTCGTTTTCTGCTTTGGTCCCACCTGCCTTGACTGTTTGACTTTCTCCTTTTCCCAGTTGTAC